>NW_006238958.1:2200593-2220491 GCF_000226075.1 Solanum tuberosum
CTTTCTCTCTTTCTCGTTTTATACATACACAGATTATACAATTGATCTTTTGTATACAACTGCTTTCTTTTGTATATGTATAACAAAATATGCATATTTATGTTTGCTATAGAGCGCAATTATGCAAGCTTTGCTATAACATACAAATATGAATTTTGTGTTTGCTATATGTGAAAGTTGCTCTTTTTTATATTGTTACTATTCACTTCAATCAAACTAATGCTTTGAGTTAAATTTGCTTGATTTAGCGTAAACAATACAACAAACAATATCATATTAGGTGTAATTTTGTAATTGACGTCTGAAAAGGGTAAGGTATAGGAATATGGACTGAGTTGTCGAATTTTTTCAAATATCAAACCAAATTATTTTGTACATGTAATGTTGGGATGATTTGGTTCTGTTTGACTTTTTGTTTTTTGTTAAACCAGACCTCATCAATTATGATCAAATAAAATTGTTAAATCATATTATTTTTTTTCGGATTATCGAGTTGGTTTATTTGAAGTAGAATTACATTGAAAACCCAAAAGTCTAGACTTGAGGGGACCAAACTTTTTGTACAATCAAAGGATAAGATCCACTTTTGAGAGAGTGAAGTGAACTACTAGGCAGAAAAAAGAGAGCTAAAAAGTCTAAAATTAACTCCTACAAGTTAGCATAAAGTTTGTAGGAATTTGCAACTTTATGTACAATTGAAGTACCTCCCCCATAATGCATGGTATTGTTCTTGACTTCTTTCTATCACAAAACTATATTCTTTGCATCTTTCACATGGTAGATCAAATACTCCCTTCCATATCAAATTATTTGTCGTATTCACTAAAAATAGTTGTTTTGGATTATGTGAGCATTTCTACTTCTAGACCTAACTCATATATTTCTCTTTCATTTATTGTTCTACGAGTTTCTCATTTTTTTTTCTCGATTTATTGAGTTTTAAGATGATGTATATACTATATTGGAGACGGATTCAATATTTTACCATGAATATAGAGTATTACTATATCCATTATCTCATGTTTCATGTTTCTTATATTAAAGAAGACATTTCCATGTTTCATGTGACCAAACTAATTAATTTTAGGATCTAATTAAGTAGCAGTAGTAGTAACAAAGAGCCAATTCAATAATGGGAATCACTATAATTTAAAGTTTAAACATAGGCTTAATTTATAATAGGAGCGGCGCACACTAGTTAATTGTACCACCCAAAAAAAAAAAAAGGAAAACCTAACATTCCATATTTCCATTAATGAAAAAATAGTAACATTAATCTTGTAAATTCTATTGAGAAGAACCAATAAAGATATATCAACTTACTCTAAAAGAATCAAAAGAACAAACAAACTAAGAGAAAGCTATAAGAATAAAAGAAAAGCTATTTTACTATGTTGCATTCTATCATGATAAATTTAAATGTCACAATTAGTCGAACCTGTTGTAACAACTCAATTCACTATTAATATTGATCAACTGTTTTGAACCTATGTCTACACAACTTTAAAAACACATGATTTGAAATGACTTATTTCAGCCAAGGCATTTGATACTCTGATGGAGCAACAGACTCAACTATAGACCATGTATGTGTCAAATCTTTTAAACCATTATCATATACCTCACAAAACTTGCTCTTCCAACCTATAGGCTCAACAGGACTATACCCTAATCCTGGAGTCCGATCATTCGAACCAAGGTTCGATGGTTTAGTCCAATCGACAACATAAGTTGACACCCTCCTCCTAAACTTAGCCTTAAACTCAGGCCAAGCTTGAAACTTGTAATGATTCACCACCATTTCGAAAACATTCAATTTCTTCACATTGTACCCCGTCTTCAATTTGAAATGATGAATCACGTTGAGCAAAGAGTTGTCCACGGCAGACAGTAACACTATAGACTTGTGTCGATTCTCTGTTCTCCTCCTACAATTGTATCCTTGTATCACACCTTTCGTTGGATGTTCCTTTTGATTCGATGGTCCGAATTCATAACAAGGGATGCTAATTTGTGCAACATTGTCCTCTTCTTCTAAATTTGGTAACATAGAAGGTAACAATGATTTTGATGGTTGAGTTAAATTAGACCATGATGGAGAATATACAAATTCATCAATATCAATGTACATCATCCATGAACATGAATCCTTTGCAAAAAACAACACTATGGGAAAAACCACCTTCTTGAGTTTTTGGCCATAGCCAAAAATGAGTTTTCACATCATAGCCTTCTTCAACTAGCTCATTAACAATTGTGGCTAAATTATCATCACTTCCATTATCATATAGTATAAATTTTTCAACTCCAATTCTTGAATGATACAAAATCCATTCTCTTAAGAATTTAGCCACATTATACACCATTGTACAAGCACATAACTTAGCCTTTTTTTGGCTAGAAATTATACGTGGCGGCGTATAATAGGCTATGGTAGGGACCACTTCCGGAGTGGGCCCCGCAATTTCAATTGAAACTTTGATCGGCTCTTTCCCGGCTATATTATCCGGCGGTTTGCACCGGAAAACTTCTTGTATTGAACTCGTCACGGCGGTTCTCACGGCGTCGCCGAAGATGCAATTGAATTCTGTGGGCTTACGATTAATGTCTCGGCGTTTATTCAACCCTTTAACGAATACAACGACGTCGTTATCAGTTGTGAGAGAATCATAGACGAGAAAAGTCCACCTTAACAGCTCCGGCGATGGTGAATTCCGGTAATAAGCATTTACAGAAGAACCCCTTAACCTGGGTTGCTTAAAAGGCAAACTCCGACGAGCCCTTTTTGGGAAATCACACTTGAGCACCGACCTCGCTGGAAATGGAAGCTCTGCTGCAGGAACCGCCGGAGTTCCCTCTCCGGTATCAAAAACACAGTAAAAATCAGATTGGTGAAAATGGGGGTAATCAATGATGACGTAGATTTCCCAATCAGGCATGAGAATTGAAACAGACGGAATAGGAATGGACGAAAAGGGGAAATTTTCATGAAGAACTAAATTGGCTATGGAGGAAGTTACAGTGGTCGGATAAAATTGATCGGAGAAAACAACAGAGAAATCATTTCGAAGAAAATGGAGATAGAGAGTAACGAAGAAGATGAAGAAAGTAAAAATGTAAAGAAAATTGCAACGAATTAATTTTCCGGCCATTAAAATGGTGGAATTTCAATTGAAGAAGAAAGGAGGAGATTTAGCCTTTTTTATAATTGAAGAATTTAATTTGATGAACTTTAGTATGTACTAAGTTACCAACATTCTGTTTTACTATAAAATTGATATAAAAAGGATAGTGGCTGCTATAAGTAGTAATTTTGTTATTGATAATCTTGATTTGGAATAGTAATAATTGAATGTTTAAGCATTAGGATTGAAATTATGGTCTATGTAATTTTTATTAGTGCAATTCTTAAATTAAAACTGAAAATTTAGTTGGTCAATGAATGAAACATAATAAATCTTGAAATTTAATTGTTAGATGCTTGTAATAATGTTTATTAGAGATTAGTAATATCATTTCTTTTTACCCCTCCGTGGAAGCTTTCACCTTTTTGCTCTCTTGGAACCTTGAGGGGTGTTTCATCCGAGCAACCTCGATCGGAAACTCTCCCACTTTTTCGCTCCTTTGGTGTCTCGAAGGGTGTTTATCATCATAGCAACTTCTCTATGGAAGCTCCTGCCTTTTTTCCCACTTGGTGCCTCGAGGATCTCCGAGCAACTTCCTCGAATGCTCCCACCTTTTTGCTACCTTGGTGCCTCGAGGGGTGTTTATCATCTGAGTAACTTCCCCTTGTCTAGTAATATCATTTTGCAAACAAAAAGTCAGAATTTTGGGTTTAGTTATTCAACTGACTTTTCGAAAACAGTATCTCTACAAAAGTGCATTCCATTGAAATCACACTACGTACGACAACTATTATTTTGAGTAACATGATTCAAGAAATGAGAACAGAAAAATGAAAAGGTCCATCTTTTTCTTTAGGAACAAATTTCATATGGAAAGCTAATAATGTAAGCCCTGTTGGAAAGAAGATTATTGTAGTCACAAATTACAGAATATATATATTCTGCAGTTGGATAAACAAGTCAATGATCACTTGTTCTATTTTGGATCAAGGGTTCAAAATTTCAAATCTTACATAAGAAAATCCCCATCTTTACTCTAAGAATTTGAAAACATAATTTGTACAAACTTTTCTCCTTAAGTTCCTAATACAATGAAGCCCTGAATTTCAGGTAACTGTCAATCATAGAAACCTGTGTTCTATCTCGTTCGAGAACAACAGTGCTTAGAAAAAATTAGAGTTGTACTGCTAAATCTGACTGCCGCGAGGATCCAATCTATAAACTAGCACTAGGAGAGCCCGATGTCTGGACTTGTACATTCAGGTCAGGTGGAACCGACACTCTACTCCTCTGCTGAATCGAAGATGCATGCCCTGATTCACCGAGAAGCCTCACATTCTGTTCTGTACAAAAATCAGGATTCTTACCTTGTGATAATGAATTCCCAGAATACAATGTTGTCCAGCTTTCTAATAGCTTATTTTCTGCTGAAGCAACATTGTTTGAAAGTGCAGGATGAAATGGATTCTCTCTTCCACGAAGCATCTCCTGATTAGGCCTAGATGCCTCTTGTAGGCCTGACTGTCCTTTAGATGCAGAAAACCTTGACATCTCCACCTGGAGTGACGACTCATGCCTAAACATGCCATTGAAATCGTTTCTTGGTTGAAGGAAAGCTTTCTGTGGAGCTGGGGTAGATGCCGGATTCACCCATGAAAAACCCCCATCTCCAGAATCCTGTCTGGTAAGCTCGTTTTGACTATTCAATCTCTTGAAAGCTTGAAAGATTTCAGCAGAAGGCTTGCACATTACAGCAGAACTTGATCCAAGAGGTGTTGGTGTTACAGGTCTACTAGAATGGGGATCAGCTATCGAATTATCTAGTAACTTTTGGATCTCTGTTGGACAAGCGGACGGCTCTATTGGCCCTCCATCTTCTCCCACCCATCCAGGACCAAACTTTACTCCGGGAGGCAAAATATTTTCTAACTTTTTAGAAGCCACTTTCCAAACAACAGGCCCAAGATTTGCAGCAAATCTGGCAAGGCTTCTTGCATAAGCATGCTGCTCCACGTGGACACCTACCTGTAATAGAGTCAAATGACATTTTTAGTCTGGGTAAAACAAAAACTAATGTAACATCTCTGTAAACACATAAAAAAGTTTTTGTGTTGGCAGACAGTTTTAAGGGGGGTGAGAGAAGGACGGAGATGACGACAAACAAAAGAACGATAAGAGATCTGGTAGGGAACCGGTCATCTCCAGTTGTTTGACTTATCCAGACATGTTCTATGTGGTAAACTAAATATGGAAATGTAAATTATATAAAAGTCCATGTAAAATTGGATAAACAAAGTGGGACAGTATGTATAAGACAAAATTGGACACACTTTTCTTGATTTTAAGAAAAGTAATTCATTGGTTAGTTCTCATTTAAAATTTTCTAAATTATCAATTTAATAATAACAGATAGAAATGTGTAATTCAATGAAAGACCAAAGCCAAGTATTCCCTAGTCTGTGACTGTCATGAAAACATAAAAATAAGAAAAGTAGTAGTGTAAGTTTTTAGTACATACAGTCATTAACTGCTTCATATCACGATCAGTATTCCACAGGACAGATGACTCCTTATAAGAAGCTGAAGGATGGAACTGTTGGTATGTGTCACGCCTGTTCTCATTAATAGAAAAATGTTTCTTTCCATACTTCATGTCAGCCTTTAAGATATTAGCTGTCAGCAACAAGGTAATTAGTCGTTTTTATCTTTAAAAGAGTTGAAGAGAATTGAACATGGTGTTAGGTTCAAACCTGGAAACTCATTATTCCAATCAGTTGACCAATCAAAGTAGTTTTCACCATTACGCGAGTGATTGGCAAAAGATGCATCAGTAGTAGAAAGCATAGGTCCCCTTCTTAGATTATATGAATTAGATCCAATAGCTTTGTCATCTCCACTAGCAAGAGTAGCACCTGAAGAATGCTCAGGGACAACACGGTCTATTGGTGAATTTTCAACAGACTTTTTGAGGTTTTTGCTTGGAGGACGGCCTCTACGAACTACCTTAGGTTGTGGCGCACCATCCTCTCCTTCATGCCTCAAGTTTTCAAAATCTCTTCTCACCAGATCTTGAATGGATCGTGCCTACAGTAGGAAGTGTTAAGGATATTCGGAAACAATGAAAGACAAGAAAAGGAGTAGAGAGATGCTAAACAAACCTGTCGATAGTAAACTGTGTCTGCGGCATTATACTGCATTGCATTTGAACATATCAAGAAAACATCAGCCTGCATAAATCATAATAGTGTCAGTGATATCAACATTATATTCAATTGTTTATACTCCAACAATAATTTTTGAGAGGTGGGAACATGAACAAAATCCCCTTCTACTGACCAATATCACACCCAAATAATATATAGAAGAGATAGACAAATCACAATGAACATATGAAGCAAGAAATATGAAAAGATCTCGTTATAAATTCAACAAACTTTACTCTATCTAGTGAATTTATTTGTAAAACAATATAACTTTTCAAATCCTCAAAACTTTCAATGTCGAGACATGTGTATATAATGCCATCTTCTCTTGGCCTTCATTATAACTTTTGATAAGTGTACAATTTTATTGATGTGTAGCATTAAGAATGTGCTGGTGTATTTTTACATCTTAGGAATACTTTTTTTGCTTTGCTTTTTATTCCACTAGGTAGCTCTTTATCTATTCTAGCACAAGCTGATATTAACAAATTGGCCACCTTAAGGAACCATCAAAGAGAAGAATATTTGCTGACAACGTAGAGTATACCATTCACCAGCAAGCAAGTGCCAAATGTAGACTGCAAAATATTAGATACAGTTTGACTTCTTCAGCAAGAACCAACTCACGAGGCTAAAGACGAAAATACATGAATTTCAAATAATGAAAGAGATCAATAAGAATTGGACTCCCAAAGATTAAGTCAAATGATTTTACATAAAAGGCTGATCACACCAAGAAACAAGACAAACTAAACAAAGAGAGAAAAAGAAACAAGTCCATTGAGCTTCAGAATGAGGAGGACGACAGACCCGCTCACGACAAAAAGGAGAAGCAGTGGTTCGAATCCACATCGTGAGCTTTAGTGCACAAGTCGTCGAATCCCTTAATTTGGGGTAGGAGTCTCGACGACAAGTCGTGCCTGCAGTTGTTCATGCACATCTTAAGAAGGGTGCTAATATTGTAATTTCCTAGTGGAAGAGAATACTGTTAAACACTAGACTTGACCATCAAAATCCAAAAAGAAGTATTTCTATGGTATCTTTAGGAAAACTCACCTAGCCCTCCATCTTCTCCTATTACAAATGTAAAATATGCCAACTATTTTCACTCTTCTCTAAACTTAAACATTTCAGATATTTTTCTTAAAACAGCACAACATCAAACTGGCAAACGTAATACAATATTCTTTGATCTTTCTTTAGCTACTACACCTTCTTTTTTTTTTTAACAAATTCTCCAACCATTTATAACCGAATCAAATTATACTAACAGGAAAGTTAAAGGTGATGTTCTCAACTCAAACTGCAAATGTAAGTACTTCAAATCAATCGATAATGAAAGGTGTCACCCAAACTGAATCCATAACAATCCAAATACAAGCAATAGCGCTACAAAGTTCAGCTTGGCAAATCTTTAACTGACCTCCAACTCTTCCAGGTTTGAGTAGAGCCCTCCATCAAGTTTCTTTCTTAAGGTTCCAAAATCCATCGGATGCTTTATAATCTCATGATAATCAGGTAGCTGCAAGGAAATTATTTCAACAACTACAGATGATATAGTTACAATTCAACACGACTCGACACCTTTAGAAATGTACCTCATTCGAATCAACGGGATCAGAGAATACACCATAAGTGTCCTTCCTGCATTTTTATTAAAGTAAAAAAAAACCAATGCTTAAGTATACAATATGAAACCAAAAGAAACAACCCAAGTACATGAAATAAATAATACTATCCATAGAGAAAAGGAAAAAACATACTTTTGAAGTCTGTCAAGAATGAACACCAATATTTTTTTGTCTGGCAAAGGTGTTGTGGGTCCAGACACCAATGGGGATTCTGTCCACGAATAAACATCAGCAAATTAAATTCATAAAAAAATGAATTTTTACTAGGAAATTCCAACAATTATTTTTTCTTTTTCTGTCAATTTCGAGAATGTTAAAAGGGGTTAGATTGTAACCATGCTGAGCGTCTGTCACTGTCAAAGGTCTTTCTTCCTGTAAATTTAACACAACATACATATTCTTAGCACAATTATTATAAAACTCAAATTAATTGGGTACCTAAAATATACATCAAAACTGAAAGTTACAGTAAAGGGGTCTCCTTGAAGTTGATAATAGAGCAAAATGTCTCCACAAAAAGACACATCAAGTACAACTACTACTAACTGAAAAAAGACCAATCTTTCAACTCTCTCAACAAGTGAGAAGAAGAAGAAGAAGAAGAAGTATGTATATATACACAAAGAAAGTACCCAAATTCATTTTTTATATAAAATAAGGAAAAATCAAGTCTTTATGTAAAAATGTAGACAGAGTAAAAATAAAACAGGGAGATCTTGAAAAAAGGGGCGTGAGGTTACGTGCCACAAGCAATAAAAAAGAAGAACCATCTTCTTCCTATTTTTTTCCATAAATAGAAATACATTGAATTAGCTCGCTTTAATTTTAATTTTGAATAAATTAAATTCCCCTTCAAAAAACAAATTGGGGGAAAATCACCACCGAAATTCAAGATACATCACCTGCTCAGAAACACCGTCGCCGGAGCTGATTTTCATTGTTTGAACCGACGCCTGGTGATTATCGCCTAATTCAGATTCTGATTCGGCAGCAGAAGATGAATTCTCCAAATGTTGGTTCTGATTCTGATTCGGTAAACGAACAAAGAGCTTGACTTTCTTTTGTTTCCTCTCATCCTCATCTTCGTCTTCTTTTTCTGACTCAAAATTAGAGCTCCGCCGAGAAGAATGACGACCAACAGAAGGCTCGTTATTACTAATGATTTCCCTTTTTCTGAGATCTGCCAAAGATGGTCTTCCTTTCTTCTTCTTTCCCTTCATCTCCATGGCTATGGCTACTGTTTCTCTTGTTGTTTTTGTTACTTTACCCATCAAACAATTTCTTCTTACTACCTTTTTCTCTCTCTACACTAACTAATTTTTTTTAATTTTTTTTTTTGTTGTTATAATTTAAAATATTTTTGAAGGTAAAGCGTGAATGAGGCGTTACATTAATACGACAAAACAATTGTTCACTCACGCGTAGGGTGAGCATGGTATGGTATAATACGGTATTTAAAAAATTTCATACTGTAATTTCAGTATTTGGTATCTAAAGTACTATATCATTATATTAAATTAGTTCGGTATGGTTCAGTATATTTAATTTTGATATTTACGATATGGTATTTGGTAACCATAATTTGTTTGTCTTTACGGTATGATATTCGATATATACCATATCATGTTCACCCCTACTCACGTGTGTTATAACTTGTGACTCCTCATATGCCTTGTTTGTTTTTTTTTCTTTTTACCAACTCAACTGCAAAAACAATGTGGAGTCGGAAGATAGAGTGTACATAAATTTTACTTTTATTTTGGATATAATACGTTACCTTTGATAGAGCATCGATTTAAAAAATACTATATGTTTTAACGTAAACTGAAAATAAAGAAATTGTGACAAATAGAAATCATGTTAATAAATAAGTACCGATTACGCGTTAACAAAAAAAATCATAGATAATATAAGACATTTAAAAGATAAGAAATTACATGATCAATACTACGATTACTAGTATTTATTATAAGAATCTATATTTGATTCGGAAGAAACAAAACAAAAAATTGGAAATTTAGGGATATTCCTATTAATTATGTTAAACATTCATTTGCTTATAGGAATGAGAAGTATAATTTAAATTATTTATAAATATAGAGATGAAATACATATTTTAGAAGTAGAAAATGAAGTCACATTAGCTAAAACGAGGGAAATGTTTTTTGTGTGTATATTATATAATATGATAATTTATTTCTATTTTATGATTTAAAGTGTGTGTTTTGAAGTTGAAGTGAGCCTAAGATGTAGATAATTTAGAGTTATAGGCTCGTATTTTTAAGATAAGAGAATAATAGATAAAAATGTTATTCATACAATTAAAATTGGATAACTGAAATTCGAAAGTTTTTATTAGAGTGATGTGTGATAAAATGATACCTATCAAAACGTAAAGTATGTTTTATAAAAATATCCTTGAAAGATGTGACTTTTATGAACAATAGCGACTTTTATGAAAAATTGTGACTTTTATGAAAAATTATGAAAGGTTGTGACATTTCTGAAGGGTTATAAATTTTTCAAAAAATTGTGACATTTCCAATAAGGCACATTAAATATTTGTTCACACTATCATTTTCGTCTATAAATAGAAGGAATTCCTCTCATTTTAAAACACCAAAAATTCTGAACTTTTTTTTTTACACAATTAAATATTCGTGTACTTTGTTCCTGTTGAGTGGCTCATTGACACCATTGATTTTGTATCAATACACTTGTGAATAAAATCGTTACATCCTGAGATGATCTATTCCTTTAAACTCGGGTATTAGAGGGGAATAATTTTCTTAAGGGGACATTGTGCATTCAGTGGGCTCAATTTTTTCCTTTCTGTTTCATTCTATTGTGTTATAGATCCTAGTATATTTTTTACAATCATTAATTTATACTTATGATATTAATTATTGTTTTTGAGTACATGTTTTAAACTTTGTTATTTATGTTTCTGTAAAGTTATTATTATAAGTATTTGTTAGTACAAATAAAGATTATTTATTATAAAATTTAATATCTCATGTTGATGTTCATCTAATTTCCCAAAAATATCAAATAGTAACATTTTCTGGAGGCAAAAAGATAAATTATAAAATAAAATTAAAGTTGATTGATTGAAGGATAAGAGATAAGATGTTATAATTATCATTTTCCTTTATATTATTAATGTTCGTTACTACATAATTTTGTATGTAAGACAAAATCATATATATATATAGAAGAGAACCTTAGTCCTGCCTACGTGGCGCCACCAGAATTTAGGATTTTTTTTTAATTTATTTATTTCCAAAACTAACATTTCTCTTTCATGAAAAGTTGTGACTTTTATAAAAAATTGCGACTTTTATAAAAAGTTGAGACTTTTTTGAAGAGTTGTGACTTTTATGAAGAGTTGTGACTTTTATGAAAAATTGTGATTTTTATGAAAGGTTGTGACCTTTTCGAAAGAGTTGTGACCTTTCTGATAAGGCACAATAAATATTTGTTCACACTACCATTTATTGTTTATAAATAGAGGGAAACAAACTGAATAGTTTTGTGTAATATTTTTTCCTTTTAAGTATATATAATAAGTTGAATTGTTGTCTGATACATTCTCCCTTTAATTTTTATTTTAATAATTACTTATGATACATTTAAATGAGAATTTTAAAATGATATATGTAAAACAAAAGGTAATACTGAACTTTCTACACGTTAGAATTAGAATATTTGTTCACTTTTTCCAACCTTTTACAATTTATTTATCTCTACACTAATGATTATTTATTCAAATATTTAATATTACCGGTTGATGCATTTGATTCCTCAAAAATATCGAATAGTAACACTTCCCGGAAGCAAAATGATAAATTATAAAATCAAATTAAAGATATTTGATTGAATGATAAATGATAAGATATTATAATTATCACTTCCTTTGTAATGTTTTAGTTTAAACGACTAATAGGTTTTAAGTATTATTTTATAAATTTCGTAACATTAAATGGTAAGTTTACTAGTATATATATAAAAAAATGTTTTAGTGGCAACATAAATCGCTGCTAATACCTATAAACGTCGCCACTAAAATAATGTTTTAGTGGCAACATTAGTCGCTGCTAATATCCAGAATAGTCGCCACTAAAAGAATGTGTATTGACAAACTTAGTCGCTGCTAATACCTATAATAGTCGCCACTAATAGTTTGTTTTAGTGGCAACATTAGTCGCTGCTAATATCTCTAATATGCCTTTAATAGTCGCCGCTAAAAGTATGTTTTAGTGGCAACATTAGTCGCTGCCAATGCCTATAATAGTTGCCACTAAAAGTATCTTTTAGTAGCAACATTAGTCGCTGCTAATGCTTATAATAGTTGCTACTAAAAGTAAGTTTTAGTGGCAACATTAGTCGCTGCCAATGCCTATAATAGTTGCCAATAAAAGTATGTTTTAGTGGCAACATTAGTCGTTGCCAATGCTTATAATAGTTGCCACTAAAAAGTATGTTTTAGTGGCAACATTAATCGCTGCCAATGCCTCTAATTGTCGCCACTAAAAGTATGTTTTAGTGGCAACATTAGCCGCTGCAATGCCTATAATAGTTGCCACTAAAAGTAACTTTTAGTAGTAATATTAGTCGCTGCTAATGATTATAATAGTCACCACTAAAAGTATGTTTTAGTGGCAACATTAATCGCTGCCAATGCCTCTAATTGTCGCCACTAAAAGTATGTTTTAGTGGCAACATTAATCGCTGCCAATGCCTCTAATTGTCGCCACTAAAAGTATGTTTTAGTGGCAACATTAATCGCTGCCAATGCCTCTAATTGTCGCCACTAAAAGTATGTTTTAGTGGCAACATTAATCGCTGCCAATGCCTCTAATTGTCGCCACTAAAAGTATGTTTTAGTGGCAACATTAATCGCTGCCAATGCCTCTGAGTATATTTTAGTGGCAACATTAGTCGCTGCTAATGCCTATAATAGTTGCCAATATAAGTATGTTTTAGTGGCAACATTAGTCGTTGCCAATGCTTATAATAGTTGCCACTAAAAAGTATGTTTTAGTGCCAAGATCTCACTTGGACAAAACTTCCGTCTTTTTTATGTTTTTCTTTTTTTCCTTCTTATTCAACTATTCTAAATATTTTTTATGTGAGTTATGACTATTTTCGACAAGCTTAATTTGAAGAATATCAAACAAAACCTGCTCTAAATAAAAGTAATGTCTTAAGCTATAAAATATATGTCTATTAACATAGATTTGTTGTCCTTTATGTCCCAAGTTATTGCTGAGCATTTGAATTATTTAGGTTAGACTCATTTTAATTTTTTTAATGTTCAAGAATATTTCTTTAACATAAGTCTAGAATCCAACATTTTGATTTACTTATACTTTCATAATGCAACAATTATACATACATATTTGAGAAAAAATCGTAAAATTAATTTTTCATGACACTTTCAAATTGATATTGGGCCGAAAATCATCTCAGCCCAAACAAAATGATACTTGTTAGTGTGTGCAAGTTGAATATGGGCTTTATAAGAGAATTATGGACAGGCCCATTACACAATCGAGTTCGGGTGATTTTAGATTTTTCACCTAGCTCGATTCATTAAATTTAACAAGTTTCAACTTTTGACTTTGAAGGTTTGTCCATGAGACAGGCAGAGATCAAAAATTGTGTTTTGGTGATATTTGTAATGTGACTTGATTATTGATAGAAGCTGTCAATATGGAAATCAGCGGAAATAGTATTATAAGTTATAATAAATAGCAATTTAAAATATCTAAAAGGAATGAAAATATCTTAGTAAATTTTTTATTTGATTTTAATTTTTCAAACGATGCCATATAAATTATAACGGAGAAAATACTTTCTAATTTTTATGCCAGATTAATGAATAGCTGACAAGTTAGTTGAAAAGAAGCTAAGTAAAAAAGTAACAGTACTAACTACCAAGTACAATAACAATATAACAACAAAAGAGGAAGAAATTAATTAATAGAATGATTGATTACCAACCTTTAGTAATTGTCTCACATGGGATGTTTAATTTGTACTAGCTCCTTGTTATAGAGTATATTTTATGGGTTAAATTGGATCAATTTCATAATTTTTTCCGAGTTTTATTAAAATTTTAAAATCGATACCAGATATCGAGTTAAAAATAAAATAAAATCGGATAAACTCATCAGCTTGGTACCAGCCGTGGTATTGTGATCTTTTTGGCTATATATGCAAAACTAGGCGCACAAAACAAATAACAAATTCTATTTCACCTACTTGGATTATGATCGATGACTGAGATTCTTTTACTTTAAATAAGGATTTTGAATTTAAATTTTGAGTAGAAAAAATATTATATTGAAAACATTATAAAAAAATGATCGACAAAATCATATTCATATAAGCTAATCACATAAAAATAACTTTACCGTCACTCAAAATTTGCCAACAATAAAATATTGGATAGTATTACGAGACTAAATAAGCAGTTTAAAACTTATCCAACATTAAAATATTGGACAGTATTATCTAGACAAAATAAGCAGTTTAAAACTTATCCAAACTGCTCTATAGACAAATGGTATATTTTGGGGCTAATAACCGAATTTTTGAAGCGATTGTTTGCGTGGATAAAGGAATAAGTTTTTTTTTATCACAAACCTGTACTTTATTTGATGCTATTTAAGGCATAATAAGAGTACCCACATACAACATTTTTGAAATATTTTATGTTGTCAATTATCATGATTTATAGTATTTTTACGCAATTTTTAAATATAAAAAATTTTAAAAAATAAGACAAATAAATTAAAATGGACCCAATATATGTTATTTTTGTTGTCTCAATTTATGTGACACAAATGAAATTTGGAGAGTCATCCAAATTTTCATATTTTTTTTAAAAATGTTTTAAGTTATTAATTATTGTGATTTATAATATTTTTATGTAACTTTGAAATAAGTTATTTTTGTTGTCTCAATTTATGTTTTATATTTGGACCTAAACTCTATCTTTTATAATATAGTAGAAATAAAAAAATAAAAGAGAGTTTAAAAGTCCCACAAGTATATAATATATAATATTCAAGATTGGTAAAAGTCCCAATCTTGAATATTATATATAAGAGAGTTTAGGGCCAAATCTTGAATATTATATATTATATTTGACCCTAAACTCTCTTTTATAATATAGTAGAAATAAAAAAATAAAAGAGAGTTTAAAAGTCCCACAAGTATATAATATATAATATTCAAGATTGGTAAAAGTCCCAATCTTGAATATTATATATAAGAGAGTTTAGGGCCATAGAATTTTAAAAGTCCCACAAGTATAATGTAAAAGTCCCAATCTTGAATATTATATATAAGAGAGTTTAGGGCCAAATCTTGAATATTATATATTATATTTGACCCTAAACTCTCTTTTATAATATAGTAGAATTCATATATATCCAGTGGGGAGAAAAAAAGTCAAATACAATTTTAAAAAGTAACAGTTGTTCATTATTTGCGCACAAAGTATTTGGTAAAAAGTAAAAACCATAACTAGAACAAGAACCAAACATAAGTTATTTTTTAAATATACTTTAGTAGTTAATTATTGTGCCGTCCTATTCTTAGTAGTACCCAAGTAATTTAATGTAGTGGTGAAAATTTGACAAAATAACTATATAGTAATTATTTTAAAATTTTAAACTTTACAACAATAGCTACTTTGAATTATATATTCAATAATCAAAACACGATATGTTATGCACGAAATTTCACTAAAATTACAACATATAATAAACATACTAATTTTATAATTTTTAAAATATAATAAATTCGACAATATGACTAAAATTTATTTTCTAAAGAACAAGACATATATCAACTTGACTAATTAAGAATTGGAAAGAGTATATCATCAAATATGAGAATAATTAATTATATATCTTGTAGTATATGTTATTTGGAGTTGTGATCTAGCTTCATATTTGTTGAAGTAAATACCCCACCAAATTTTTTTCCCTTCCCCTGTCAACTTGACTAATTTGTATAATTGATTCCAAATTCAAAAAAGCAGAATGAGTTAAAAGAAGATGAGAATGCCGATGATCTATACATTCAAAATCAATTTATATATATCGAATTTGATTGATGAGTATGATAATTTATTGGTAAAAGTTGTCATGTTTAGTACTATACCATAGTCAAGAACTCACATGTTTAAATCTTAAACATTCTAACAAATCTTTTTTTCTCTGTAGCATACATACACGATGAGGATATTACGATTTACAAGTATAATAATATTAATAATTAGAATTGAGGCATTGATTGCACTTCTTCAACTAATTTCTCTTCATCTCTTCCAAATCTATGAGTAAATATTAGCTAATTCACTTTAAAACAAAAAAAGGGTAAAAACTCTCTTATATTTTTATGTCTGTTATCTTATTTAACACATTTATTTGAATACAATTTCACCTTTATAGCATTATTTTTCCCCATAATTAATATGAAAAATAAGAAAAAGACTATAACACCTAAATAAAACTTGAGAGATTACATTATATACAAGTTTATGCCCAATGCACTATTTACCATCAACTACGTACTTTAATTTGTGCACCTTCTAGTACATACTAGTAGAAATAGGTAGATCAATTCTAAATTTATCAGAATTTAATATTTTTATTATATTAAATTTATAAAATTTAAATTCTGAATGATGACGCAATAAAATAAAGAGAGACTAGTACTATATAAACCATGTGACTACTAACATCATCTTCATCTTATTCTTGTTTTTATTTATAGAAACAAGAAATTGTTATAATCATGTGTATAGTAGTGTTTATTTGGCAAGCAGATAGTAGATATTCATTAGTGTTATTATTGAATAGAGATGAATATCATAATAGGCCAACAAAGGAAGTTCATTGGTGGGAAGATGGAAAAACTATTGGTGGCAAAGATGAAGTTGGTGGTGGCACTTGGTTGGCTTCTTCAACAAATGGTAAATTGGCTTTTCTTACTAATGTTTTGGAACTTCATACACTTCCTCATGCCAAAACTAGAGGTGACCTACCTCTTCGCTTTTTACAGGTACGTTAGATTTTTTATACTGTCAATGTATATGTTAATATATATATATATGACTTAGAATTGTAATAAGAAGGACAGGATCTAGAGGTATGGTGTGATGGCAAGAATCTTAGGCTTAGATTCCTTTGGAGTATCATCTATTACTCCAAAGGTATTAAACTTTCAACAAATATTATATTTTGAATATGTAATTTCAAAGGTATTACAAGCTGAGTACTACAAAAACTTGAGGAACCAAGTTCATCAAGATTAAATTTTGAATCTGCTTTTAATCATGATCATGATTAATAGTAATGTTAAACTTTGTCCTTATTGGAGTATATGATCAATAAATCAAGATTTAAATTGTAGTATATGGTGAATTTAAAAGAAAAATAATATTGTAAATTTATTTGTTATATATGCAGAGCAAAGACTCGGAATGCTTCACGACTAAGTATACCCATTCAGACTCGCTTTTGTTCAATTATAAAAAATAAGCACTTTGATGAAGATTTATAGCATCATTCAAGTAAATACAGATTAAGATCGTATAAAAAAATAAGCACTTTGTAGTATATGGTGAATTTAAAAGAAAAATAATATTGTAAATTTATTTGTTATATATGCAGAGCAATAAAAGCCCAATGGAGTTTGCAAAAGAGTTGGTAAATGAAGGGAATGAATACAATGGGTTTAATTTAATTTTGGCAGATATTGAAACTAAGAAAATGGTATGTGTAACAAATAGGCCCAAAGGAGAGCCCATAACAATACAAGAAGTCCAACCAGGTATACATGTGCTGTCCAATGCAAAACTGGACTCTCCATGGCCCAAGGTAAGATTTTTAATGGGCTTTTTTACAAATTTGGGTCGGGTTGTCCGATAATATATACCGGTCATAATAAATCGATATACATAAATTATACACTAAAGTTTTATGATATGCTTTTGGTTGTTAATTTCAGGCTCAACGATTGAAGTTGAATTTTAAGAAAATGTTGGATGTTTACGACGAGAAAATCTGCGTCAAAGAGATGATAGAAAAGTTGATGAGAGATACAACCAAAGCTGATAAAAGTAAATTGCCTCGTATTTGTTCTACGGATTGGGAGTTGGAACTTAGCTCTATTTTCGTGGAACTTGACACTCCACTGGTAATTCATATTTTCCTTAACGTTATGAGTAATATGTTTGTTCGATTTTAACTAACTCTTCTAAAAATAATTGACTTGTGATAAATAATTTGATAGATATTGACTAACGTAGTTTGATGTTTGGATAATTAATCTTCATGCATTTTCTTTCATAATCTAAAAAAATATATTAACTTTTTTTTTGGTGGTGTAAATATATAGGGGTGTTATGGTACTAGAAGTACAACAGCATAATGAATTGAAGTGGGAGGAAAAGTAAGCTTTTATGAGTTGTACCTTGAGAACAACACGTGGAAAGAGCAAGTTGTCAACTATTGGATTGAAAAGCTCCAAATGCAATAAATGTTGAATAATTTTATATATTTGTTGGAAAATTTCATATGTTGAGATATATAATATTTTCATGTTTTTTAAAAAAAAAAACTATTTTGTCTTTGAATGGAAATTGCTATTCATAGTACTTGTGAACTGTACTACACTACTTGGAAGACATAATGTATGTTATTTCGATATTGTTTATCACTATAAGGGGTTGCGAATTTAGTATTTCAAGAAAACGGGTGCACCATTGTTAGGGACAATTTTGCGCCTTTAAGAAAAAAGCAATAATTTTTTGCTTTCAAATTTGAGGGGCCTCATTTATTTTAGCAATAATAGATATATGTTTTTCATAGGAAAAATATTAATTATGATTTGAAAAAAAATAAATTATATTAAGAGAACAAGTTATTAGAAGAAATTTGATATACCTAGAGTATTATGTCGCAAGAAAGATTAAATGCATTGGTTATGTAAATTATTGATTGAAAAAGACTTATTAAAAGAATCTGATTATAAAAATATACAATTTTGCATCTCAAGAAGTTTAAGGCCTCAGTTTGATTTTGTTTCAGACCAGTTGTGCGGTTGAACCGCTGCTGACCATTGCACGTAAGATAAGATATAAAATATTATAATTGATTTTGCTAATTTGCTTACTAAGAATGGTGATTTCAGTTGAAAGAATGAAAAAAGAAGGAAAAATGCTTTGTGTTTTTTCTGAAAAGAATGCTTGCGATGGAACCTACTTTTAGATTCATTTATATTTTTTGTAAAAACAAAAGAAGTAAAAAGCAATGCTAGTAAAAAGTCGAAAGCAAAACAAACACTCAAATCAGTGAGCCATCGAGTGATTTGTGATCATCGGTTCCTTCAGTTGCTATTTGTTATATTTTATAAATTATACAAGTAATATATCGAATTTTATCGGATGACCACAATTCAGGTGACCCATTTTTTATACTTAAATTCGCTCTTGACTATAAGTCTTTGCTCAATAATTGACGATAGAATGGAGAGGCAGGAAAGAGAGGAGAGATATAGGGTGTGTTTGGTATGAAGGAAAATGTTTTCTTGGAAACAAGTAGATTTCTAACTTGTTTTTCTCATGTGTTGGTTGGTGAGTAGAAAATATTTTCTGATTTTTTTTTAATGTTTGGTTGGTGAATGAAAAATATTTTTCAGAAAATATTTTATATTTTTGGCTTGAGACTAAAAAATACTCTTTAGAAAAATAATTTCTGATCCGAAAATAAACAACGATAATTGATCTAAGACCCGACCTCGATACCCAAACTAGGATAAAACCCCGATGCCATTCCAAAATCTTACCCAAGACTTGACCCCGAGAAATTTTTTCAAAAAAGTTTTTTTTTAAAAAAATAATAATTTTGACGTGGTTC
>NW_006238958.1:2220517-2254773 GCF_000226075.1 Solanum tuberosum
GACCTTGTTGGGGTGGGGGAGTGGCGTAAAAAATTAAAAATTAAAATTTGAAATATTTTTCAAAAGCATTTTTTTTTTTAGAAGGGGAGGGGAGTAGGAGCAAGGGTAGGGGTAGTAAGGGTTGGGTGAGGTAAAAAAAATCTTAGAATTTGAAAAAAAAAAGTTAAAAAAAATTATTTTTTTGTTTGAGGGGGTGTTGGTTTGGTGGTAGGGATAAAAATATATTTAAAATTTTAAAAATGAAAAAAAGTTAATTATTTTTTTTAATGAAGAGGGTCGGGTACAAGGTATGGGTAGAATAAGAAAAATAAAATAAAGGATGAAATAGTTTTGGAAAAAAAAAATAGAAAATGTTTTCCTTAACTTTGAAAGGGAGGTTATTTTCCTCCACATCAAACACACCCATAATCCAAAATGGTAGGAGACAATAATAGAAATATATATAGATATAACATTCAACAAAATGCATCTTATAAATCATATATATATATATAGGAAATCTAAACTTATCATCGCGACTTATAATGAGTTATAAATTGCATTAAAAATACAATTTATAATAAATCGCATTCAATTGTAATATGTTTGAATTGTGACCTCTTGATCACTAAACAGTTTAGTCTAAACTATATAATATATTAAAAACATCTAAATAAACTTGATTCTATTGTTCCAAATTAAGCCACTAGACCTAACAAAAACTCCATAACTTCTTTTGGTTCACGTAAAGAGTACAAAGCCTTGGTGTCCTTTGGAGCAGCAGTAACAACAATTGGAAAACCTTGTCCTCTTTTCAGCAATACCTGCAAAAATTTTAAATACGTAAATTTTATTTTCTTAATAATAACACGTAGAAGTTAAGATTTTTTTTTATGCAAAATAGAAAATAGAATTTACCTTGAAAGCATCTTCATCAGTTCGATCATCCCCAATGTATATTGGGAAAACATCATCAGAATTCCCAAATCCAAGATTTTCTAAGAAATATTCCAATGCATGACCTTTGTTCCACACAATATTTGGTCCTATCTCAAACACCTATATTGATAAAAAAAATAAAAAATAAAAAAATTGTATATTTTTGTTAATTTAACATAAAGTTTGATTAAACAGGAAATGTCACATAAATATTTTTGAAAAGATTTACCTTTATTCCTGTTGATACACGAAAATTTGGGTGTTCTTTCAAGACAACATAAATGATATTCTCAACAGTACCAAAGTCCTGAAATATTTAGGATTTATAGTTAACAAATAAGGTACAATAAAGACATTCAAGATTTTAATATACATGTATAAGATCACCTTTTGACCTAAGACGAATTTAGTATTTAAACTCGTTTGTTTCAACATGTAAAATTTTTAAAATGGAAATTATGAGTTTGGAATTAAATATTTATTAAAAATAATCGCATACAAATATAGGTTTATGGAGGAAAAAATTATACCTTGGTGTGAACATGTCTGTAGTGTACAGAAATGCAGAATTTGTTATCTTCAATATTGACTCCTTTGATACCTTTGGTTCTCTCCCCCAACAGATTAAGAATCTAATAATTTAAACAAGAAATAGGGAATAATTAAACCATTTGAGAAAGGAAAAAAGACTTTCATCTCTAAATTTAACTTACGTAGCTCCCTTCTTTTGGGGGATGTAAAGTAGTGTTAAATCAAAATATTGAATACCTTTTGTTTTTCAGGCAAAAACTCTATCGCAGGTTGATAGAAAACAACTTTGTTATCCTGAAATTTCCAACAACAAAAATGAATTAACAACCTTGAAGTTTCACATAACAATCAATTAAAAAAACCAACCTTTTCATTTGAATTTGTTGAATACAAGGGAACTTCAATATCAAGCCCATGACTTCCAGCATAATAAACATTTTTCAATTTTACAAAATCTTGTACCTAAAATCATTAAAAAAAATAAAAATTAGTAGGATTAATTCCATCTAATTATAATTAATTAGACTTATTTAATTTTATGTATGATTAATTTTAGTAATAAGTAAAATATACAAACCCTTTCACGTTTTCGTCCACTGATAATTACTGTAGGAAATCGATTAGCAACTTCACCTAGCACCATTCTCATCTGCAATTTATATTAAACTCTCAATTAATTGGATAATTACAAAAAGTTTACATAACGATCGATTGTTGGGGCACAAAGCATTTTGATTTCACGTGGGGTCCACCCCAATGAGTGTGATATAGAAAGTCTGACCAAGAACAGAGGTAGTTGGTAGGGGTGATGAAGAAGCACGTAACATTTACATGAGTTTCAAAGGCCTTATCTGGAATGTTCCTCAAATTTTTTAGAATGAGCTGTAGATTGCTCCTGGAGGTGCTTCATCAAGTGACTGATATTCAACAAAGTTGAGAAAATACAATGGAATATCTCTCAAGATTTTAGGGAAAACAGTAAACTACAAAGAAAAGAGAGGTCCAGATCTGCAAAAGTAATAAAATGCAACTTCGGGTGCATGCGTGTTTTTTAGCCTTTCTTCTAATAGCTTGGCAAAGAGGACATAAAAAAATAAGACAAGTAAATTACTATTAAAATTGAGAGAATTTTAATTAAATATATACCTTGTCAGTCATGAAAGCTTCTTCAGGATTGGGCACAATATCAGACAAAGTTCCATCATAATCCAACAATATTACTATTTTTTTCCCTTTTCCTATGTTCATCATTTCTTCAAATTTTTCCAATGCACAAGGATGCTCCACCTGAATTAATTTGTTCCAAAATTCAAATTTAATTAAACAAAAAAGTATTAACATCTCTACCTTATAATTAAAAAACTTACCAGCCAAGTAGCATACTCAATGGAGAAATCATTTCCATCGAGTTTTGCCAATCCCATAACTTTAATCAATTCGGAACAAAAAAATATTTAGACCAACTTATATATATGTATCGATTATTCTACAAGATACTTGTTATAAAGACTAGACTCTTTTTCTTTCTTTTTTAGTTTTGGATCTCGATTTTGAGGTTTCACTCAAGGATAGTGAAAAACACTTAAACAAAAAGAAAAGTACCCAACTCAACAAAATCCATATATGTGGCGATTGTACCATTTCGATTTAATCAAAACATATCCAAGGCTTGTGTTAATTAATGGAAATTACATATGAATTTAGATGAAGAAAAAAAATACCTTATGCTTATGGAGATGAAAATATTTCTTTTGCAACAATTTAATTTATTTTTTCTGTCGGAGAAGAGGGTGTATATGAAAGAAAGATTTTGAGCCTATTTATAGGAATTAAAGTTAGAAAAAAAGTAAGTTCCTTACTATATTGTAGTAAAAAACAAGTCTAGATTCATAATTTATAGCGTGAGGGTATATTGGTTATATATATTATTTTTGTCCTACTACGTCATCAATAAATTTTAGTTGTTAGAAAGTCAAAATGGTATGTATGACTTTGACCAATAATTTAAGAAAGATGTATTTTTTTATTATATTAATATATATAAAAGGAATTATAATTTATAATATTTTTCATATAATTTTAGAACATGAATTTAAAATTGTGAATTAACCTAATTCAATTTGGCTTCACAAGATTAGTCAATTTGACTTTCGTAAAGTGAAATATGACAAGTAAAAGTCAATAGAGCATAGTCAAAACGAGTCTAGATTCAAAATCTTTGATTATAAAGTGGGACAAGTTATTTTGGTTTTGTCCTTATTATACTCACTTGCTTTATTTTTATGTGTCATGTTTTATTGTTCGAGAGTCAAACTGTATAAACTTTGATCAATATTTTAATATATTTTTCGAATTATATTAATATGAGAAGAATTGCAACTTAAAGTATTTTTTATATAGTTCTCAAACATCTAAATTTAAAATGTAAAATATTGACTCTATAATAAGATTTTGTCCTTATTATGTATACTCACTTGTTTTATTTTTATGTGTCAAGTTGACTCTAGTAAAGCAAAACATGACAAAGTGAATAAAGAAAGAAATTTTGTAGTCAAAATAAGTCTAGATTCAAAATCTTTAATTATAGCGTGGGATTAGACATATTTATGTTTTTTTTTTGTTTAATTACACAATCATAAGGCAAACTATACTAAATGTGAGTAAAAATGATCCTTAATTATAACGTATATATATTTGCTATTGCATAAGTATTATTGACTAACTATTTAGCAAATCGAGTCAAAAGATTTGTGAATTGATTAATCATATCAATGTTTTCCATAACAATATATTCTGAAAATATTATTAGCATTTACATTATATTTGGTAATTTTGACTCTTTCTTCATGGAGAAGTAATTTGTGAAGACTTGGTCACATGTTAACAATGGAAAAACATGAGTTCAATCAACTTTCTAATATTAATGATTTCTTCATCATATTCTCTTACTTACCTTTATGAAACTTATACCTTAATTAGTTAATAGTAGACAAAATTAAGATGGTCTGATAATTAATTAGTAGCATAAAAAATTCCAATGATTAAACTAGGTCTTGAGATCTAAGTGTAGTTGAGTTTATATGTCCAAAACTACATTGCTATCCTTAGAATTTAAGTTACATATTTTACATTATCAATATAATTTAACTTGTCACAACATAGTATCATTTATACTTAGTTATTGAGTAATAATTATCATAAAAAATTGAGTTTTTGAAGTTAGTATTGGACATATATTTTTTTTTTTTTTAAAATTGAAGTTTTTAAATGCAAGTCCCTGAAACTCAAAACTCGTATGCACTAGTTTCTGAGAACTTCAAAATATTTGAGGATCCGATTTTAAAATTATAATTAAATTTCATGATCAAATAAATATTTGAAGATAAATTTTAAAAATCTGATCAAACACTAGTTAGCTAAATCAATTAGGAAGATACACTTCAATTTGTTCATTTCCATTAACTTTCACCTCTATATACAATGCCTCGCCTGACAGAGACAAATTTGAAGTAAAGTATCGTTTATAGGTTTATGTGAACCTAATAATATTACCTTAATCATTAAACATATATATAAATATTTAAATTGTAAACCTAGTCATTGATAAATTGAAGCCATTAATTGAAAGAACACGTAAACTTTAAATTCTAAATTCGAACATGAATTCCTTCCGGTATCATTTTGTCCAGTACCGGATGAAATTGAATCAATTATATATTACTCTCCTAATGTAGCAAAATATCTTTTTAGATTATAAGTTTCAAGTCGTATAAAAAACATAATGCTATATAAATGAATTTAAATGAAAGCTCAATGAAATAGACATGTTTGTGAAAATTAGTAGGACACAAGTCACACAACCATGCATTCATCAACTTTTTGCATGGTGCCTAGCTCTCTCCGTCTTATTAGTTTCCATCTATTTAATTATGTATTGTTAATTAAGTTTTTAGATCTTAATGATATATATAATTAAAGATACACCTTTGTTACTTTTAATTTATACACAATATTTAAAGTATACTTGAGGAGAATATGTACTTTATATTAATATCATAATTAAGTCCACTAACTATAGTATTATATTGCGCTTCTGAAAAATAATTGGGGCCAATGATAGTTGAAGTAGCACTTGTAGTTTGTACTTTGTACTTTGTAAATTATATATATTAATCTCATAATCAAATAGTATAATTAACACTGGTTAGCTTAATTTTTTGACACGTAGTTACTTTTTTTAATCTAATTTAGTATTATATAATGACAATCTAAAGTAAGATTTGTCAAAAAAAGAGAGAATTGTTTTAACTTTTGAAATTTTAGTTAATTTTTAGTGTGTCAACCATATATACAACAAAAAATTCCACCAAATTTTAATTCAACAACTAATAAAGTGTTTATGTTCGCTTCAAATGCATCCACGTCGAAAAAATTACCAACACTTTGAAGTTTTTAATTAAGGTAAATGACCATTTCATGTGTCTTTACAATTAAATATTTTAATTAATCTCTTTGTTAAAGTCCATATCTTTGCAATTAAATAGATTTTATTGGTTAGAAACTGCGTAGTACAGTGTACTTAGTATCTTTTTACTAACTGAAATATTTATTTGGATTCTAAAATTATATGCTTTTTTTTTAAATCAAAGAATGGTAATTATTTTCTTAATTATTATTAGATTTCAATCTTTGAAGGGAAATTTTGCCACAACTAGTAAAGTTACAGTTACTACTATGTGATCAGGAGGCATTAACGGAGCCAAAAATTTGATTAAGGGGTGTCAAAATATAAAGAAGTAAAAATGCGTAGAAATCAATTAAGGAGTGTCAATACATGATATATAGGCATAAACAAATAATTTTATCTAGTACACAATGTAATTTTTTTGACGAAGTTTTGTTGGACATCACCCCTTAATAAGTATATTTAGTTCCGTCACTGTCATGAGGCCGTCACAAATTCAAACATGAAAATAACCTTTGACAGAAATGCAGGATAAACTAAGTACATATAGTGATCCAACCATTCTCTAAACACAACAGATAACGAGAGTTTAACGTATTAGGCTATCTTTTTCTAGATTTTAACTCTTTACAATTTACCAAACTGAGATGCAAAGACGCAATATGATTCATTTTATAATTGTATATTGCTAATTATAGTGCAAATTCTATGTGAATACATTAATAACAAAGTCTCAATTGTTTTTTTTTTTAAAATTAGAATTCATGATTGGAAAATAAACCCCAGGCCTCAGAGACATTTTGCGGCTAAACGTGGCATTATCCCATTGGGCACACTAGTGAATCATGTGGAAAAAGGATAGTAACTTTTATTTTTTGTTTTTTGTTTTTTGTTTATTTTTTCCCAATAAAGGTATAAACTTTTCAGTTTTCATCGATAAAGCGCATGGCTAAAAGACGTGTCTAAATAGTGGAATCCATCGTAAGAAATATAAGATTTTATATGGATTATATTCCAAAATTAAAGAAACAAACAAACATAGTATATATAGTTTTTCACAAATAAGGTGCAAATTTAACGTAATTTTTTTTTTCTCGTAAGATATAAAGATTATTTTTAAAAAATTCTCGACTCAAAAGTTAAAAGGACGACTTTAATGTCTAATTTCTCACAGTGACAGTATCTGACACATGGTTGTAAAAAAAGAGTCAGTAAAATAACAAGATACTAAATGTGACAACAGATAATAATGCTGCACATTAAAAAATAGGAAACTACACAACAATTAAAAAATGGAAAAGAGGAGAGGAGGAGGCTATCCCATTTCCTCTCCCACACATAATACGACCATACTCAATTACTTACTAATCTTCTACCTTGATAATCGATCTACGTAACCTAAATTATATTGAAGCAAAATAATAATTAAAGAAGCCTTAGCTAGCTAACCTAAAAGTGTGATTGAAATATTAAAAATATTCATGGCAGACCCACTCTTACCCAAGAGGCGACACCCTTCATCGGAAAATTATATTGTATATAGATCAAATTTTAATTTAATATTGATACATCTTGACACAAGATAAAAATCAATGGTTAAGATATTACAAAAAATCTTTGAGATCGTGTGTTCAAATTTTACTAGCCTCGGATCTGCTATGCATTTTCAATGTATAAAAGTTAGAACTCTCTTTTATTTTGTTGTGATTCTATTAGGACTGAAAAGTCCAATCGTATTGCTGTTACACCGGCATTCTTGTCGGGCAACTCAATAATCAAAAGATCGCAATTCAAATTATTTGTGACGTATTTAATTCATGATCACGTGCTTCATGAACAATGATCACGTGAGTAATTCAATTTTATATATTTTTCTATTTAACTATATGTAAATGAATAATGTATATGATACGCTGCATCAAAAAGGAAGAAGAGAAGTACAACCAGAATTTGATGGTGTAGACCTCTTTTTTCCTTTTTCTTATTCAGTATTCGACTATTCGGTATTTATTTAAAGTTTGTTTAATTAGAATTCAAGGAATACAAAATTCCTATAAAAAAAACAGTTCATACACAAAATTCAAAACAATGTGATTAATTAAAAATTGATAATACTTCTCCTTTCACTATAATTTGTGAGAGTAACTATTAACTTGGGGCTTATAGGTTATGTGTCGAACATCAAACGAAAGAAATGACGCGTGGTGTCCCAAATAGTATCCAATCTTTTTTTTTTTTTTAATCCTCAATTAATAAAATCTTTAAAAAATGACTTTAACTACAAAATTTTTTGTTGGGAAGTACTATTATTGCCCATTAGATATAAATTATAGCTTCGATTAATAAGGTAGATGTTATGATCAATTGAACAAGTTAATTGTTTGACCTATCATAAACTTCTTGCCTAGTGAAATTTCTGAAACGGAGATATTTTTCGCTAAAAAATCAAGACCATGGAGGTCATTTGTGAACTTAATCCCGTAGAAAGAAGGAAAAATTACTAAAATGCACGTCTTATGTTTCCCTTATTTCTAATATTCCCTTCTATTTCTAAAAACCTCTAAAATCCCTTATTTCTCTCCTAATTCTAAATTATTTTATAATGTATCTGAGCTAGTTTATAATGTATCCGAGCTAATTTATAATGTATCCAAGCTACATATTATGTATCCGATTTATTTTATAATGTATCCGAGCTACATATTATGTATCCGATTTGTTTTGCTTTTTCAGGGATTAATGTACTTACAAACTAAATAGGGATAGATTGTAATTTCATATTAAAACTATGTGATTCCTAAAATTTATACAAAGAAAGAATGAAGGAATGAAAAAATGGGCCTAATATAATGTAGAGAGACTTTGAACTAAATCAACAGTTTGCTTATCAAAAAGGCCCAAGAGGGAACCCATGGGCCATGGTGTCAATCCAGGAATGCAAAGCTGGACTCTCCTTGGCCCAATGTCTCATTAACCAGTAGGAGTAATTAGGACTAATTATCATCTAATTTTTCTTCTTCAAATAATTGGAATTTCTTTGTCATGCTTAATTGGAAAATGAAAAATTTCTTCTACTTTTGGATGGTAAAATTTAAAATAGTGCTAAAGTTGACTAAATGACATAGTGGGATCCTACATAAGGTGTCTAAAATGGACATCGCTCAGTTGAGGTGTCTAAGGCCTCATTTGTTTGCACTTACTGAAGGTCTGAATCTTAATCATTCAAATTTAGCCTATTAAGAGCGTTTGGTTTTTAGGCCTGAATCTTAATCATTCAGATTCAGCTCATTAAGTCCATTTGTTTCTTTTTTAAAAAAACCTCTGAATGGATCTGAAAAGATCAAATCTGTAGGAGAGTCTTAACAACATTCACAGTATCTAGAAAAAAATCACATCGACTCTCTCTCTCTCTCTACAAACTTTCTTCCTCTCTTTTCTCAACCAAACACCAATTTTTTTCCTCTTGAACTAATAAGTTTTCATAATCTTTACAAGTATTTTCTTATATTAATAATTTTTTTGGGTTGTATTGATTTTTGTCAAGAACTCTTGTTGTAATAATATTTTTGGGTGTTTATCAAGAACTCAAGATGTGAAAAAATAGTAGTCATGATTAAAAACAATAACTATATATACATATTTGAGGTCTCTTATGAGAATTTAATTTGTTTAGGCCAAAAACATTGAAGATTGTACTACAACAGGAGTTCATGATTGAAGTCCAAGTTATACCTATATCTAGTTTGTGACAAAAATGATGGAACTCCTAATAATTCTTCATCCCAATCTTTCAGTTTCGGTTGAAAGAAAGGTTTTGAGGAAGAAATTGATGAGAAGATGAGTAATACTTTGGAGTTGTTGATTAAAAAAATAGTGCACCTTGCTTTGAAGAATGCAAAAAAAACTAATTAGATGGACTTGGATGGGAAGAACCATTATACAATATATTTATTAGTATATTTTGTGAAAGGAACAGCTACAAAAAAACATGGATAACACTAGAGGTTCACAAGCTAGAATATATGTTAGGCGTTGATGATGTGAAATCTTCTTTATTATTTTTCGACTAGTATCTATCATACTTATTGAACTTTTTGATATTATATTATGTCTATGAAAAAATTTTTAGTGATAGATTTACTCATAAAAAGATGTTTATGTTGAATTCTTAAAAGAAATCATGCTACAATAATTTTATATCGATATATAATTTTTATTTGCATATTATATAATTTTTTTATTGAAATGAAAATTTTATAATATTTTATTGATATAATGTTTAATTTCATATGCATATTCAGATATTGAAAACAAACAATCTTAATTATTCAGTGTTCAGATCTAGAGACCACATCTTAATATTTAGAATGAAAACAAATGAGGCCTAAGTAAAACTTGATGCCAACTTTAGGGGGTCACCGATGGGTTTGACCTATAAAGAAAGTAAATGAACATCATATCTGCATTAGAAAGATGATAGAAATGTTCAGTAGGCATATCATCAAATATGAGAATAATTAATTATATATCTTGTAGTATATGTTATTTGGAGTTGTGATCTAGCTTCATATTTGTTGAAGTAAATACCCCACCAAATTTTTTTTCCTTCCCCTGTCAACTTGACTAATTTGTATAATTGATTCCAAATTCAAAAAGGCAGAATGAGTTAAAAGAAGATGAGAATGCCGATGATCTATACATTCAAAATCAATTTATATATATCGAATTTGATTGATGAGTATGATAATTTATTGGTAAAAGTTGTCATGTTTAGTACTATACCATAGTCAAGAACTCACATGTTTAAATCTTAAACATTCCTGTAGCATACATACACGATGAGGATATTACGATTTACAAGTATAATAATATTAATAATTAGAATTGAGGCATTGATTGCACTTCTTCAACTAATTTCTCTTCATCTCTTCCAAATCTATGAGTAAATATTAGCTAATTCACTTTAAAACAAAAAAAGGGTAAAAACTCTCTTATATTTTTATGTCTGTTATCTTATTTAACACATTTATTTGAATACAATTTCACCTTTATAGCATTATTTTTCCCCATAATTAATATGAAAAATAAGAAAAAGACTATAACACCTAAATAAAACTTGAGAGATTACATTATATACAAGTTTATGCCCAATGCACTATTTACCATCAACTACGTACTTTAATTTGTGTAGCTTCTAGTACATACTAGTAGAAATAGGTAGATCAATTCTAAATTTATCAGAATTTAATATTTTTATTATATTAAATTTATAAAATTTAAATTCTGAATGATGACGCAATAAAATAAAGAGAGACTAGTACTATATAAACCATGTGACTACTAACATCATCTTCATCTTATTCTTGTTTTTATTTATAGAAACAAGAAATTGTTATAATCATGTGTATAGTAGTGTTTATTTGGCAAGCAGATAGTAGATATTCATTAGTGTTATTATTGAATAGAGATGAATATCATAATAGGCCAACAAAGGAAGTTCATTGGTGGGAAGATGGAAAAAATATTGGTGGCAAAGATGAAGTTGGTGGTGGCACTTGGTTGGCTTCTTCAACAAATGGCAATTGGCTTTTCTTACTAATGTTTTGGAACTTCATACACTTCCTCATGCCAAAACTAGAGGTGACCTACCTCTTCGCTTTTTACAGGTACGTTAGATTTTTTATACTGTCAGTATATATAGTATATGTCAATATATATGACTTAGAATTGTAATAAGAAGGACAAGATCTAGAGGTATGATGTGATGGCAAGAATCTTAGGCTTTGATTCCTTTGGAGTATCATCTATTACTCCAAAGGTATTAAACTTTCAACAAATATTCAATTTTGAATATGTAATTTCAAAGGTATTACAAGTTGAGTACTACAAAAACTTGAGGAACCAAGTTCATCAAGATTAAATTTTGAATCTGCTTTTAATCATGATCATGATTAATAGTAATGTTAAACATTGTCCTTATTGGAGTATATGATCAATAAATCAAGATTTAAATTGTAGAATATGGTGAATTTAAAAGAAAAATAATATTGTAAATTTATTTGTTATATATGCAGAGCAATAAAAGCCCAATGGAGTTTGCAAAAGAGTTGGTAAATGAAGGGAATGAATACAATGGGTTTAATTTAATTTTGGCAGATATTGAAACTAAGAAAATGGTATGTGTAACAAATAGGCCCAAAGGAGAGCCCATAACAATACAAGAAGTCCAACCAGGTATACATGTGCTGTCCAATGCAAAACTGGACTCTCCTTGGCCCAAAGTAAGAATTCTAATGGGCTTTTTTACAATTTTGGATGGGAAAATCACTTACATGTATGCTTTTTAAAAAATATTTACCACATTTGTCAACATTATTTTTTTAACCATATATGACAATTTGGCAGAATTAAATTAAATTCACTTCATCCTTTCCATCTTTCGCTCCCAATTTTCTCTTCGCCGCAACGATTTTTCGCTCGCCACTTCTTACTCACAATTTTCTTCACAAATACGGCTATACTACCTTCAGCTATGTGTATTCAGTGATCAATTTTAAGACAAATCAAGTCGAGTAGAGAGTTGAGTTTGAAGTTTTTTGAAGTTTGAAAGGTTAGAAGGTTTAAATTCGATTGCATGTCTTAGTTACTTGTTTAATTCATGCTTAATTCTCTATCTCGGCTATACTAACCTTCAGCGATCTGTATTCAGTGATCAATTTCGAGATGAATCAAGTTCGGGCAGAGAGTTGAGCTTGAAGTTTTTTGAAGTTTGAAAGGTTAGAAGGTTTAAATTTGATTACATGTCATTAGTTACTTGCTTAATTCAAGCTTAATTCTCTTTCTCGGCTATACTCACCTTCAGCAATGTGTATTCATTGATCAATTTCGAGATGAATCAAGTTCGGGCAGAGAGTTGAGCTTGAAGTTTTTTGAAGTTTGAAAGGTTAGAAGGTTTAAATTTGATTACATGTCATTAGTTACTTGCTTAATTCAAGCTTAATTCTCTTTCTCGGCTATACGTGATCAATTTCGAGATGAATGAATTTCGAGCAATGATGTGTATTAAATTACTTGCTTAATTCACAATAGATACATGTTTAATTCACTTGTTAGTATTTGTGTAATACAACTTTAATTCACTTTTCTTATACAATTTTAATATAGTGTAACACACTTTTAATACAAGTTAAATTCATTTTTGAGTGTGCTAGATCTTGTGGAGAGGTTGTGGTAGTGTTTGATAAGATATGTTGAATTTATGAATGAGGAGGTTTTGGAGAAGAGTTTTGAAGTTTATAGGTGTGTGAGGTCAAGTACTCTGCTGTTGTTGGTTGGTTTGTTATGATTGGATTACTTGTTTAAATTCTTTCTTAATTCACTCTTCTGATTGATTTACTTGCTTAATTCATAATAGATTCAAGTTTAATTCAATATATAGAACACTCTCTCGTTGTTTCCTTAGTTATTTGTTTAAAATTTTTCTTAATTGACTCTTCTAATTCAACTTTAATACAATGTAATACACTTTTAATACAAGTTTAATTCATTTTCGCAGTTTGTTGGTTGATTTGATTACTTGTTTAACTTATGATTGAATTACTTGTTTAAATTCTTTCTTAATTCACTTTTCTGATTGATTTAATTGCTTAATTCATAATAGATTCAAGTTTAATTCAATCTATAGAAAACTTTCTCGTCGTTTCCGTAGTTACTTGTTTAAATTTCTTCTTAATTCACTCTTCTAATTCAACTTTAATACAATGTAATACACTTTTAATATAGGTTTAATTCATTTTTGCAGTTTGTTTGGTTGATTTGTTATGATTTGATTACTTGTTTAAATTCTTTCTTAATTCTCTTTTTACTAATTCAACTTTTAGTAATTTTTTGTATTTACCACTTTAAAATAGAAGTTTAATCCATTTTGAAGTTTGTTGGTTGATTTGTTACTATTGAATTACTTGCTTAATTCATAATAGATCCAAGTTTAATTCAATCTATAGAAAACTTTCTCGTCGTTTCCGTAGTTACTTGTTTAAATTTCTTCTTAATTCACTCTTCTAATTCAACTTTAATACAATGTAATACACTTTTAATATAGGTTTAATTCATTTTTGCAGTTTGTTGGTTGATTTGTTATGATTTGATTACTTGTTTAAATTCTTTCTTAATTCAATCTACTGATTGATTTACTTGCATAATTCATAATAGATTCAAGTTTAATTCAATCTATAGAACACTTTCTCATTGTTTCCTTAGTTACTTGTTTAAATTCTTTCTTAATTCTCTTTTTACTAATTCAACTTTAGTATTTTTGTATTACCACTTTAAATAGAAGTTTAATCCATTTTGAAGTTTGTTGGTTGATTTGTTACTATTGAATTACTTGCTTAATTCATAATAGATTCAAGTATAATTCAATTTATAGAACACTCTCTCATCGTTTCCTTAGATACTTGTTTAAATTTTTTCTTAATTCACTCTTCTAATTCAACTTTAATACAATGTAATACACTTTTAATATAGGTTTAATTCATTTTTGCAGTTTGTTGGTTGATTTGTTATGATTTGACGACTTGTTTAAATTCTTTCTTAATTCACTCTTCTGATTGATTTTCTTGGTTAATTCATAATAGATTCAAGTTTAATTCAATCTATAGAACACTCTCTCGTTGTTTCCTTAGTTATTTGTTTAAATTCTTTCTTAAATCACTCTTCTAATTCAACTTTAATACAGTGTAATACACTTTTAATACAAGGTGGTATGGGTTTGACTTCTAGTACTTTAACTGTTAACTTCATTTTGTGCTTGTTGTTGTTGGGTCTTTCAAGATCAGTGAAGTCTCCCTTTCATGGAGTAGTCTTGTTTGTCGTAATGTTGAAGTTTCTTTGTTCAGGCTTTGTATTAGTATCTAGCTCTTCGATTCAGTTTTCTTCCCTGGACAGAAAAAGTCCCTTACTTTATTGTCAAAAGTGTTGTTACATGAATGTTTTCAACTACAATAACTCTTTCCACAAGTGCATTTTTTGCTTTTAGTCCAGATGCTTATGTTTTGCAACGATCCAACTGGTGAGGACTCTTATGGGTGTGGATATCTAGTATGTACTCCCTCAGTTCTGGATCTTTTCACACCCCAGTAAAAATGCTCATCTATCTTTTGTGTTCTTGCTGCTCATCTTTAAGGCTTCCGTTTTCTTTTTGCTTATCACACCAGTTTGAGTTTTGTGTGTTGGAAGAATGTATATATCGTGAACTATATTGAAGGATTAGAGTTGTAAATTTTTTAAGGTTAGAGTGCAGTATGCTGGTTGTGTGGGTGCTTTCACTGCAATCTTGATATCGTTTTAGGCCTTCGAGAAAAATGGGGAGAAAAATGGGGTTTCGAATGGTGCAGGGAGTATACTGCCAATTGCAGTAAAAATGAATTAAAATTGTATTAAACAAATTGTACATGATGCAGGGAGTATACTGCCACTTGCTTATGCCATTGTCGATTCAGCAAATGATGCATCTTGGAGGTGTTTTTTTTAGCAATTCAGAGACGCATTCGATCAAAGATCAGAAATATGTATCGTTTCTAATAGGCATGCAAGCATTATTAAGGTAGCTTCGAGAGTCTATGATGAAGTACCTCATTTTGCGTGTATGTGGCACTTACTGCAAAACATAATGAAAAACTTTAGAAAAAGTCAGCAAAGGGTAACTGAGTTGTTCTACTCTATGGCAAAGATTACTTGTTGAACATTGGATACAACAAATGGTCGCGTGTGCATGCTGAAGTAAACAGAATTTGGATGATGACATCAAATATAGCAGAATCAGTCAATTCAAGAACAAGACATGCCAAAGTTCTTAAAGTCTTGCACCTCTTGGAATTCATGAGACAGCTTGTCCAGAAATGGAATAACAATAATAGATCAAAGGCGACATTTTCAGACTTTCACCTTGGAAAAAAGTATGAAAATATATTGCGGCGCAATAAAACTGCATCAGAGAAATTAAGGAAATGCTTAATCTGTAAAATTATTTTTGCTAATATATTTTCTTCTGATTCATATCTAACATCTCTCTTGATTATTATTTTTTTTCTTTTTCTATTAGGTTGTAGAGACAAATAAATATGTGTATACGGTACTTGATGGTATTACACAATTCACAGTATGTCTTTACCAACGTAGATGCACATGTGGGAGATTTCAATTGGATGAGTTGTCATGTCCGCATCCTTTGGCTGTTTTAACAATAAGACACACTAGTTATGAAAAATATTGCTCTGATTACTATACAAGAAAAAATTTATTGCTGACATATCAGTTTCAAATGGATCCCCTGCCAGATGAAAGCACATGGAACATACCAACACATGTTCTTGAAGAGGTTGTACTTCCACCTCATGGAAAGAGACTTTCGGGAAGGCCAAAAAATAAAAGACATACACAACTGAGAGAAGATGGACTTAAGAAGGCGAAAATTACATGCAACAACTGTGGACAACAAGATCACAACAGGAAGACTTGCAAAAATGTTAGGCCTTATGATCAAGAATAAGAATAAGCAATAAAATTTGTTTTAGCATTTTGTTTTAGAAGCTCATTGGTTTACTATACGAATTTAGATCATGTCTATTTATATGGTTGATTCCCTTAGTTCTGCAATCTCGTGTTATTCAGTTTAGTGGAGTGCTTTCTTAGTTGTGCAATCTCGTGTTATTCGGTTTAGTCGAATGTTTTCATGTTTATAGTTAGATGTGATATGATATAGTTGAAATGATATTCGATAAAATGCAACTTAGTAATTGTTTAAAATTCCCATTGAATGTTTAGTTGGAATTGGATCTCTTATTTTAACTATTGATTACCTCAATGCTTAGTTTTCTTATTGCTGTTGAATCTTAGATGTTTATATGATGATTCTTGTTACTGCTAAGTGTTAATTGCTTGTTTATTGATATACAGTAGCTCATTTTGTTTTATTTTCTCATAAGTAATCTCTTAATTTGGGCAAGCAGTGACTTTGAGTTGCATTTTGGCTTTAAAATACTTATATCACTTTCATTTCAATTTAGAAACTCAAGTTCCATAATCTCATCCAGAAAATTCTCTAAAAATGGGCATGATTTTGGGAAAAATCTCTGTTGAAACACCCAAATACGAATTGGTATAATCTACACCTGATTACGAGATCCGTAAATACCCAAATACGAAAAAAAGAAACATCTTTCGTGCAAGCAAGTACCATCGCATGCCAACACACATTTGCTCAATAAAAGCTAAGCACTCAGAAAGGTAAGAAAAAGTATAGTACATCTCATTACTATGTCTAACAAATATGACAATAAAAGCTACATTGAACTATATTACACTAACATTCATTCACCTTATAATAAACCAATTTCTATGCTCACATAATCTTATATGCAAACCAAATCACCCACTTTCAGAGGATTGCTTTGCCATTGGGAACATCCTCAACCAGCCTTTGGCTTGTACTTTCCAATTCAGCCTTCTAAGGGTTTGGGGAATATACCAGTAGGGGAGAGAAAAAGAGGGAGGATTCATCGACAGAGACCACAAACAAAAGTCAAAAGATCAAAAGGGTGTTAACATGACATTTATATCATATATCTCAAGTCACATACAATCGGCAAATACCCAAATACGAATTGATACAATCTACACCTGATTACGAGATCGACAATTACCCAACAACTATTATAGCTCAAGTCACATACGATCCCACCCAGTTCAAAGGCAACAAAGACAGCAGATTCATGCTTTTAGCCAAGTACATCGGCACATTGGGTAATCCCCAAAACTCTAAACCTGAAACAATCACCATGACAGCCCCAGTAAGGACACGAAGAAAGAACAACCTCAAACAGAGGACTTACATAAACAAAATATAGTTGGGTATATAATACCAAGACTTACAATAGACCAATATTCATAGCCATACTAACTACAAACTGTTTTTACACCATATAGTTTTCATAGTCATACTAACTAATATAACTATATTCTTTATCTATCCGGTCTTTTGTCTTCACTTTGAAGGTGACTTGCTTGCTTCCTTCTTGCATATTCCCATAATATAGCTTCAAATCTCTTTTGGAGAATGTCTGCCTTTACTTGTTGATTTAGAATATGTTGTCCATTACTTACAAACTCTGCAAATGCAGCAACGAAAACTCCACAGTCCCTAAAAAATTCAATATAAAATTATTATCAAAATATCTACTTAATACAAAAAAGAATACCTATTTGATAATACTTACAGCGAGTCATCTTGTTGTCTGGGAACACCTTTAGTTATCAAAGCAAGGTAGTAATTAGTTGAATTAAAGATGAATAACACCAATGACCACTTCTGGTTCCAAATCCAGACCCAGAACTTATCAACTTCAATACAAGCAGCCTAAACAATGAGCTAGTTGTCATACACTTAAAGCTCTGTTTTCTATCAAAAAACTGACTTCCAAAGCAACTTAAACCTACATTTCCACTTTATTCATTGGAACAAAACATTCGAGTGCGGGAGAAAAGATCAGATAGAACATGGAACAATGTTATTCCTAATATATGATGTGTCTTCTCATTTACACATCTTTTCCATCTGTTTTCCAAATTAACACGAACAAGTGTTACCAGCTATTTGACAAGCTCCCACTAATTCTAGACAAAACAATGGACAAAGAGGAGATATTTTGCAATTAAGTAAAACAGAAATGTTTGGTCAACTACCCAAAAAAAATTAATTATGCATCCACCTTCACACTAATGAACTTCATGCCCAGGATGTGACCACCAAAACAAAATAGGGACAAACCATCGTTACTCACAAACCAGTTTTGAGTAGATCCTGATTCATGGAAAGAAGGACAAAGACAAAAGAAAAATCATGCATAGTTAATAAAAAAACAACTAAAAATAAACCCCCCACCCCACCCCACCCCCAAAGAAATATAGGTTCAAATATAACCTAAAGAATGCAAATGATTCTGCTCATTCGATACTTGTGCGATTCCCAAACTAAAATTGGGACTGTCATTAACTTCATCCGTAGCAGTAGGAGATGAAACTTGACCTCTTATTCGACTTCTTCTATAAACTTTCTGATTCGAAGTACCAACATCACTAAGTATCCGTGGACTTCTTCTAGGCGATTTTCGTTACCTTCTTCCATTAGAATTCTGTGTTGAAAAATGGGGAAGAAAGAACAACAAAGCCCTAAAATTTTCGGATAGAAGAGTAGAAAGAAAAGAGAGAGAGAGAGGATATGAGCGAATGGGCAACACTTTTCTTGCTTTAGTTTAAAAATTACATGAAAAGGAACAAATTTGTTTTAAAATTGTTTTAAGTAACTATTGCTAAAAGTTGACAAAAATGGTAATAAATTAAAAGTATACTTAAAAGTGGTAATTATTAAATAAAAGACCTTCACTTATGTAATTTTTCCATTTGGATCGGATTGTCACCCGATAATATTCATAATCAATCGATATACATAAATTATACACCAAAGTTTCATGATATGCTTTTGGTTGTTAATTTCAGGCTCAAAGACTGAAGTTGAATTTTAAGAAAATGTTGGATATTTACGAAGCGAATGACGAGAAAATCTGCGTCAAAGAGATGATAGAAAAGTTGATAAGAGATACAACCAAAGCTGATAAAAGTAAAATGCCTTGTATTTGTTCTACGGATTGGGAGTTGGAACTTAGCTCTATTTTCGTGGAACTTGACACTCCACTGGTAATTCATATTTTCCTTAACGTTGTGAGTAATATGTTTGTTCGATTTTAACGAACTCTTCTAAAAATAATTGACTTGTGATAAATAATTCGATAGATATTGACTAACGTAGTTTGATGTTTGGATAATTAATCTTCATGCATTTTCTTTCATAATCTAAAAAAAATATATTAACTTTTTTTTTTTGGTGGTGTAAATATATAGGGGTGTTATGGTACTAGAAGTACAACAGCATTAATAATTTGAAGTGGGAGGAAAAGTAAGCTTTTATGAGTTGTACCTTGAGAACAACACGTGGAAAGAGCAAATTGTCAACTATTGGATTGAAAAGCTCCAAATGCAATAAATATTGAATAATTTTATATATTTGTTGGAAAATTTCATATGTTGAGATATATAATATTTTCATGTTTTTTTTTAAAAAAAAACTATTTGTTTTTGAATGGAAATTGTTATTCATAGTACTTGTGAACTGTACTACACTACTTGGAAGACATAATGTATGTTATTTCGATATTGTTTATCACTATAAGCGGTTGTGAATTTAGGATTTCAAGAAAATGGGTGCACCATTGTTAGGGACAATTTTGCGCCTTTAAGAAAAAAGCAATAATTTTTTGCTTTCAAATTTGAGGGGCCTCATTTATTTTAGCAATAATAGATATATGTTTTTCATAGGAAAAATATTAATTATGATTTGAAAAAAAATAAATTATATTAAGAGAACAAGTTATTAGAAGAAATTTGATATACCTAGAGTATTATGTCGCAAGAAAGATTAAATGCATTGGTTATGTAAATTATTGATTGAAAAAGACTTATTAAAAGAATCTGATTATAAAAATATACAATTTTGCATCTCAAGAAGTTTAAGGCCTCAGTTTGATTTTGTTTCAGACCAGTTGTGCGGTTGAACCGCTGCTGACCATTGCACGTAAGATAAGATATAAAATATTATAATTGATTTTGCTAATTTGCTTACTAAGAATGGTGGTTTCAGTTGAAAGAATGAAAAAAGAAGGAAAAATGCTTTGTGTTTTTTCTGAAATGAATGCTTGCGATGGAACCTACTTTTAGATTCATTTATTATTTTTTTGTAAAAACAAAAGAAGTAAAAAGCAATGCTGGTAAAAAGTCGAATGCAAAACAAACACTCAAACCAGTGAGCCATCGAGTGATTTGTGATCATCGGTTCCTTCAGTTGCTATTTGTTATATTTTATAAATTATACAAGTAATATATTGAATTTTATCGAATGACCACAATTCTGGTGACCCATTTTTTATACTTAAATTTGCCCTTGACTATAAGTCTTTGCTCAATAATTGAAGATAGAATGGAGAGGTGGGAAAGAGAGGAGAGATATAGGGTGTGTTTGGTATGAAGGAAAATGTTTTCTTGGAAACAAGTAGATTTCTAACTTGTTTTTCTCATGTGTTGGTTGGTGAGTAGAAAATATTTTCTGATTTTTTTTTAATGTTTGGTTGGTGAATGAAAAATATTTTTCAGAAAATATTTTATATTTTTGGCTTGAGACTAAAAAATACTCTTTAGAAAAATAATTTATGAACCGAAAATAAACTCCGATAATTGATCTAGGACCCGACCTCAATACCCAAACTAGGATAAGACCCGATGCCATTCCAAAATCTTACCCAGGACTTGACCCCGAGAAATTTTTTCAAAAACGTTTTTTTTTTTAAAAAAAATATTAATTTTGACGTGGTTCGGGGGGGTGGGGGTGAGGGGTAAGGGTGGAGTAAAAATGATTTTTTTTTTAAAAAAATTGACGGTTATGGCCTGGGTGGGGTGGGGTGTAAAAAATGAAAAGAATTTAAATATTGACGGTTGAAATATTTTTCAAAAGCATTTGACGGGGTGTTGGTTTGGTGGTAGGGATAAAATATATTTAAATTTTTTTTTTAAAAAAAGTTAATTATTTTTTTTAAATGGAGAGGGTCGGGTACAAGGTATGGGTAGGATAAGAAAAATAAAATAAAGGATGAAATATTTTTGAAAAAGAAAAAGTTTTAGAAAATATTTTCCTTAATTTTGAAAGAGAGGTCATTTTCCTCCACATCAAACACACCCATAACCCAAAATGGTAGGAGACAATAATAGAAATATATATAGATATAGCATTCAACAAAATGCATCTTATAAATCACACATATATATATATATAGGAAATCTAAACTTATCATCGCGACTTATAATAATGAGTTATAAATTGCAATTAAAAAATACAATTTATAAATAAATCGCATTCAATTGTAATATGTTTGAATTGTGACCTCTTGATCACTAAACAGTTTAGTCTAAACTATATAGTAATATATTAAAAACATCTAAATAAACTTGATTCTATTGTTCCAAATTAAGCCACTAGACCTAACAAAAACTCCATAACTTCCTTTGGTTCACGTAAAGAGTACAAAGCCTTGGTGTCTTTTGGAGAAGCAGTAACAACAATTGGAAAACCTTGTCCTCTTTTCAGCAATACCTACAAAAATTTTAAATACGTAAATTTTACTTTCTTAATAATAACACGTAGAAGTTAAGATTTTTTTTTATACAAAATAGAAGATAGAATTTACCTTGAAAGCATCTTCATCAGTTCGATCATCCCCAATGTATATTGGGAGAACATCATCAGAATTTCCAAATCCAAGATTCTCTAAGAAATATTCCAATGCATGACCTTTGTTCCACACAATATTTGGTCCTATCTCAAACACCTATATTGATAAAAAAAAAATTAAATGTTTTTCTATATTCTTGTTAATTTAACATAAAGTTTGATTAACAAGAAATGTCACATAAATATTTTTTAAAAGATTTACCTTTATTCCTGTTGATACACGAAAGTTTGGGTGTTCTTTTAAGACAGCAGAAATGATATTCTCAACACTACCAAAGTCCTGAAATATTTAAGAGTTTATAGTTAACAAATAAGGCATAAAAAGACATTAAAGATTCTAATAATGTATAAGATCACCTTTTGACCTAGGACGAATTCAGTATTTAAACTTGTTTGTTTCAACATGTAAAATTTTTAAAATGGAAATTATGAGTTTGGAATTAAATATTTATTAAAAATAATCGCATACAAATATAGGTTTATGGAGGAAAAAATTATACCTTGGTGTGAACATGTCTGTAGTGTACAGAAATGCAGAATTTGTTATCTTCAATATTGACTCCTTTGATACCTTTGGTTCTCTCCCCCAACAGATTAAGAATCTAATAATTGAAACAATATATAGGGAATAATGCAATCATTATTTCACGTTGAGAAAGGAAAAAAGACTTTCATCTCTAAATTTAACTTATGTAGCTCCCTTCTTTTGGGGGATGTAAAATAGTGTCAAATCAAAATATTGAACAAGTATTATATATACCTTTTGTTTTTCAGGCAAAAACTCTATTGCAGGTTGATAGAAAACAACTTTGTTATCCTGAAATTTCCAACAACAAAAATGAATTAACAACCTTGAAGTTTCACATAACATATATACACAATCAATAAAAATTTATATTACATAAAATTTAAAACCAACCTTTTCATTTGAATTTGTTGAATCCAAGGGAGCTTCAATATCAAGCCCATGACTTCCAGCATAATAAACATTTTTCAATTGTACAAAATCTTGTACCTAAAATCATTAAAAAAAAAGTTAGTAGGATTAATTCTATCTAATTATAATTAGACTTATTAAATTATTAATTTTATGTATGATTAATCAAAGTAAGTAAAATATATACAAACCCTTTCACGTTTTCGTCCACTGATAATAGCTGTAGGAAATCGATTAGCAACTTCACCTAGCACCATTCTCATCTGCAATTTATAATAAACTCTCAATTAATTTGATAATTACAAAAAAGTTTATATATATATATATATATATACATACACCATAGAGAACTTTGACTCTGTTCGATTATATAAACCCTCACTGATCATATAAACCAATCTCAAGCAAATATCATAAGGGAAATTCGAGCGATTAATTGTTGGTGCACAAAGCATTTTGATTTCACATGGGGTTCAGGAAGGTCCACTCCAATGGGTAATGGGTGTGATATAAAAGTTTAACCTAACATAAACATTAATAACGAGTGTTTCCATGATTCGAACACATAATTTATAATTTACATGGAGAAGACCTTATCGTTATTCTGAAATTCAAAAATAAAGAAAACCTAGTACTATAAATATATCCCATTCTTTTTTTCTTTTCCATATAATGCATTTTAATTAACTAATGCACACTTCCTCTTTTACCTAATTTAAAATGTCTTGGTTTGACTAGAAATGAATATTAAGATGAGAGTTAAAAATCTTCCTATCATAATTATAGAAAGATGGTCAAAAAGTGGAGAATTACTATGAGATTATGAAAATTCTGAATTTACTTTAATAATTATAAAAAGTGGATGATCCCTTTTGACTTGGCTAGTTGTAAGGGTTTTTTTTTTGTTTGTTTAAATAAGAAATGTGAATACACTTATGAGAGAATTAAATACAAAAAAATAAGACAAGTAAATTATTAAAATTGAGAGAATTTTAATTAAATATATACCTTGTCAGTCATAAAAGCTTCTTCAGGGTTGGGCACAATATCAGACAAAGTGCCATCATAATCCAAGAATATTACTATCTTTTTCCCTTTTGCTATTTTCATCATTTCTTCAAATTTTTCCAATGCACAAGGATGCTCCACCTGAATTAATTTGTTCCAAAATTCAAATTCAATTAAACAAAAAAGTATTCACATCTTTACCTTATAATAAAAAAAAGTACTATTAAAAACACTTACCAGCCAAGAAGCATACTCAATTGAGAAATCATTTCCATCTTCAATCGATGAGAGTCTTGCCAATCCCATAACTTCAATCAACTCAAAAAAAAAATGTTTAGACCAACTTATATATATGTATTGATTATTCTACAAGTACTTGTTGTAAGGACTAGACTCTTTTTTTTTCTTTTTTTTTTAGTTTTGGATCTCGATCTTTAAGGTTTTCACTCAACGATTGTAAAAAACACTTGCACAAAAAGAAAAGTAACCAAATCAACAAAATCCATATATGTGGAAATTGTACCATTTCGATTTAATCAAAACATATCCAAGGCTTGTGTTAATTAATGGAAATTACATATGAATTTAGATGAAGAAAAAAAATACCTTATGCTTATGGAGATGAAATTATTTCTTTTGCCACAGTTAAATTTTTTTTTCTGTCGGAGAAGAGGGAGTATATGAAAGGAAGATTTTGAGCCTATTTATAGGAATTAAAGTGAGAAAAAAAAAAGGTAAGTTCCTTACTATATTGTAGTAAAAAACAAGTGTAGATTCATAATCTTTAATTATGGCGTGGAATTACATTGGTTATATATATATATATTATTTTTATCTTTATTACTTCATCAATTAATTTTATTTGCAATATTTTCTTTTCGAAAGTCAAACGGTATGTAGGATTTTGACCAATAATTTATGTAAAATGTATTTTTTATTATATTAATATATAAGAGGAATTATAATTTATAATATTTTTTGAACATATATATGAATTTAAAATTGTGAATTAACCTAATTCAATTTGGCTCCATAAGATCAGTCAATTTGACTTTCGTAAAGTGAAATATGACAAATAAAAGTCAATAGAGCATGGTCAAAACGAGTCTAGATTCAAATCTTTAATTATAAAGTGGTATTACACAAGTTATTTTGGTTTTGTCCTTATTATACTCACTTGTTTTATTTTATGTGTCATGTTTTATTTTTTGAGAGTCAAACTGTGGGAACTTTGACCAATATTTTAATATATATTTTTCGCATTATATTAATATGAGAAGAATTGCAACTTAAAGTATTTTTTATATAGTTCTCAAACATTTAAATTTAAAATGAAAAATATTGAATTAATCTACTTAAATTTATCTCTAAAAATTAGTCAAGTTGACTCTAGTAAAACAAAACATGACAAAGTGAATAAAGAAAAAACTTTTGTAGTCAAAATAAGTCTAGATTCAAAATCTTTAATTATAGCGTGGAATTAAACATATTTATGTTATTTTTTTTGTTTAATTACACAATCATAAGGCAAACTATACTAAATGTGAGCAACAACGATCCTTAATTATAACGTATATATTTTTGCTATTGCATAATTATTATTGACTAACTATTTAGCAAATCGAGTCAAAGATTTGTGAATTGATTAATTATATCAATGCTTGCCATAACAATATATTCTGAAAATATTACTAGCATTTACATTATATTTGGTAATTAATTAGTGGTTTTAATTTCCTTTTTCTTTTTGACTCTTTCTTCATGGAGAAGTAATTTGTGAAGACTTGGTCACATGCTAACAATGGAAAAACATGAGTTCAATCAACTTTCTAATATTAATGATTTCTTCATCGTATTCTCTTACTTACCTTTATGAAACTTATACCTTAATTAATTAGTTAATATTAGACAAAATTAAGATGGTCTAATAATTAATTAGTTGCATAAAAATTTCCAATGATTAAGAACTAGGTCTTGAGATCTAAGTGTAGTTGAGTTTATATGTCCAATACTCCATTGCTATCCTTAGAATTTAAGTTACATAAGCAAGATATAAAAATATTTTACATTATCAATATAATTTAACTTGTCACAACATATCTATTATCATTTATACTCAGTTATTGAGTAATATTTATCATAAAAAATTGAGTTTTTGAAGTTGTGTTTGACATATATTTATTTGGAATTTTTTTGAAGTTTTTAAATGCTAGTTCCCAAAACTCAAAAGCCGTATGAGCTAGTTTCTGAGAACTTGAAAATATTTGATGATCATATTTTAAAATTTTAATCAAGTTTCATGATCAAATAAATATTTGACTATAAATTTTCAAAATTTGATCAAACGCTAGTTAGCTAAATCAATTAGGAAGATACACTTCAATTTGTTCACTTCCATTAACTTTCACCTCTGTATATAATAAAATAATGCCTCGCATGGCAAAGACAACTTTGAAGTAAAATATCGTTTATAGCTTTATGTGAACCTAATAATATTACCTTAATCATTAAACATATATATAAATATTTAAAGTGTAAACCTAGTCATTGATAAATTGAAGCCATTAATTGAAAGAACATGTAAATTTTAAATTCTAAATTCATCTCTAAATTCGAATTTGAATTCCTTTCGGTACCATTTTGTCTAGTACCGGATGAAATTGGATCAAATATATATTACTCTCCTAATGTAGTAAAATATCTTTCTAGATTATAAATTTCAAGTCATATAAAAAAACATAACGCTATATATATGAATTCAAATGAAAGCTCGATGAAATAGAGATGTTTGTGAAAAATAGGACACAAGTCACACAACCATGCATTCATCAACTTTTTGCATGGTGCCTAGCTCTCTCCGTCTTATTAGTTTCCATCTATTTAATTATGTATTGTTAATTAAGTTTTTAGATCTTAATGATAGATATAATTAAAGCTACACCTTTGTTACTTTTAATTTATACACAATATATAAAGTATACTTGAGGAGAATATGTACTTTGTATTAATATCATAATTTATTAAGCCCACTAACTATAGTATTATAATGCGCTTCTGAAAAATAATTGGGGCCAATGATAGTTGAAGTAGCACTTGCAGTTTGTACTTTGTACTTTGTAAATTTTATATATTAATCTCATAATCAAACAGTTTAATTAACACTGGCCAGATTAAGTTTTTGACACGTATTTACTTTTTTTTAATCTTAATTTAGTATTATATAATGACAATCTAAAGTAAGATTTCTCAAAAACAAGAGAATTGTTTTAACTTTTGCAAATATTAGTTAACTTTTAATGTGTCCAACCATTTATACAACGAAAAATTCCACCAATTTTAATTTAACAACTAATAAAGTGTTTATGCTGGCTTCAAATGCATCCACGTCGAAAAAATTACCAACACTTTAAAGTTTTTAATTAAGGTAAATGACCATTTCATGTGTCTTTATAATTAAATATTTTAATTAATGTCTCATTGATAAAGTCCATATCTTTGCAATTAAATAGATTTTATTGGCTAGAAACTGAGTAGTACAGTGTACTATCTTTTTACTAATGTAACATTTGTCTGGATTCTAAAATTTTATTTATAAATGCAATATTTTTTAATCAAAGAATGATAATTATTTTCTTAATTATTAGATTTTAATCTTTCAATGGAAGTCTTGGCGTAATTAGTAAAGTTACTACTATGTGATCAGGTGCCTGTCACGAATTCGAGACGTGAAAATAACTCTTTTACAGAAATGCAGGACAAGACTGTTCAGGCTCTTTTTCAGACGTTGCGTATAACGAGAGCGACTTTTTTTTAAAGATTTTAATCTTTGTAATTCACCAAGTGAGATGCAATGACGCAATATAAGCATATTTATTATCATGTGATTAAGAGGTTGTCATGGATTCGAGACGTGGAAACAAATTCTTTGTAGAAATGTAGGATAAGACTACATACGTACAATAAACCTTTCTGATTTGACTTTTTTTTCCAGCCGCGCATAACAAAAGCTTAATGTAGCAGACTATTTTTTTTTTTGTTTATTTTTAAATTTTAATCTTTGCAATTCAGCAAGTGAGATACAAAGACGCAATATAATTCATTTTATAATTGTATAGTTGCTAATTATAGTGCAAATTCCATGTGTATACATTAATAACAAAGTCTTAATTGTCTTTTTAATTAAAATTATTCATGATTGTAAAATAAAAGTTGAGGGACATTTTGCGGCTAAACGTGGCATTATCCCATTGGACACACTAGTGAATCATGTGGAAAAAGGATAGTAACTTTTTTTTTTGTTTTTTGTTAATTTTTTCCAATAAAGGTAGTAACTTTTCAGTTTCATTTTGTTTTATTAACTATTTTATGATCTAAAAGTTAGGTAGATCATCGATAAAGCGACGTGTCTAAAATCTAAATAGTGGAATCCATCGTAAAATTAAAGAAACAAACAAGCATAATATAGTTTCACAAATAAGGAGTAGATTGAATATAGACATTTTTTCTGTTTTTGTAGGATATAAAGATTATTTTTGAAACAAAAATCAAAAGGGTGACTTTGTTGTCTTTTATGACGATTATAGTTGTTACAAAATGTCTAATTTCTCCTAAGGACAGTACCCGATATATGATTGTATAAAAGAGTCTGTAATATAGCAAGATACAAAATAAATGTGACGACAAATAAAAATAAATATTGAAGAATAAGAAACTACACGATAACTAAATAAAGTACTACTAAAACGAACAAGATGAGATCAGGAGGAGGCTAGCCTGCTTCCTCTCCCACACATAATACGATAATACTCAATTACTTATTAATGACATATTTAACAATACTTCACTCATCTAAAAACAATATGTAATAAATTGCATTATTAGTGTATAAAAATTAAACCTAAACTTTATTTAGTTGCAAGTTGCAACCATGGTGAAAATGTCCAATCGATCATATCAACATTACAACAACATTCTTATCAAACAACTCAATTATCAATAAATGCAATTCAAATTATCGGTGTCATATATTTAATTCGTGATGGTCTTTATAATCACATGTGTAATCTATTTTTAAATATGTAAATTAATAATGTATATAGTGCGGTGCATAAGAAAGGAAGAAGAGAAGTACAACCAAATTTTGATGTTGTAGACAATTTGTTTTTCTTTTGTTTCCTATTCGATATGCGATATCTTATTTGAAACTCGACTAATTTAATTTCGCATAAAAAATCACTTTAAAAGATAAATATTTCTTAATCTAATCAAAGACAATTTATATCCAACAGTTAAAATCAAAAATTGGTAATTACTTATCCCTCCATTTGAATATGTGAAAGTAATTGTAACCCTATAGATTATGTGCACGCCAGAAAAAGAAGGATATGAAGCATGGTGTCCCCAAAAGTAACCAATCTTAATTTTTCGTGCCCAATTAATAAAATCTTTAAGACACAATCTTAACAGTAGGGGTGTACAAAATCGAACCGAAAACTGAATCAAACCGCAAATCAAGTCAAACTGAGAAAAAAAATCCGACTAGTGATTGGTTTGACTTGGTTTGGTATTGAAAAAAACCCCCGACTATATTTGGGTTGGTTTGGTTTTAACTAAAAAACCAACCCGAGACCAAACCAACCAGACATTATATATATAATTTTAAAATTTTATTTTATAAATAAAAATATTTACTTTGATATAATTTTTAAATATTTCTTATACTTTTTCATAGTTTTTATCTTTTAATATATTATTTCAAGTTTGAAAATTAGAATTCTGAATGGTTCAATAAAGATTATAGTCTACAGATGTTGGTAATTATAATAAAACTTAAATAAAAAGTCAAATTAATACTAATGCAAAAAGAAAATCAATTCAACACTAAGAATGACAATATTATTGAATATTTGTTCTTGGTTTATATTGGTTTAGACAATTCAAATACATAATCTAATTTTAATTTCCTTTAATATTTAGTCATGTAACTAATATTTATTAAAATTATTTTAGCATGATTTATGTCACGACCCAAAAATGGACGTGATGGCACTCGTCTTATCCCACCAAGACAAGTCAGCCTAAACTCAACAATTACAATAAAATGCGGAAATTTTATAATAAACTCAAAAATACCCCAAAAATCTAGTTGTTACGCGTACAAGCCTCTAAAGTATTACAATTGATTCAAAAGAAAAACACTCTCAAATGACATTGTTCCTAGAATAGGACAAGATCATAAATAAGAGTAAGAAGGTCTGCTGAAATGACAAGTAACTACCTTACAAATCTCCATAAGAAGCCTCAGACAAGGAGAAGAGAAAATATCACAAAGGTCTGGGATAGTAACCTACAAAAAATGTAGAAGCAAAGGGTGAGTATCAAACCACACGGTACTCAACAAGTAAACTTCTAAACACAAGCTAAGAGAATAAAATACGGGTACTCCTTACAAACCAACCGAACCTCCACAACTACAACCTGCATAAACCAGCCCAACCCAACAGTTCACAGTTACATAGCACCCAGCTCAACAATAATCACTTTAACAAATTACCTATCCTCAACAACAAACTTAATATTCATCAATCACAACTTCCACAAAAAGGCACTCACAATATCAGTAACACACAAGATCAAGTTCATCAAATAGAGATAATCAAATATCAAGTACTTTGCAACCATCAATAAAACACATAATCATCAAGAATGAAGGATGTCATAGGATGCAATGCAATATGACACCATAAAATGATATGCCTTAGAATACCAAGTACTCTTTCAACCGTATATACATGATACTCTTCGGAAATACATCGAGAGTTCATGACCCATAGGGGACTCACGAGGTCCATATACCAACACAGACGATCTCCACGTGTCTGTGCGGACGATCTCAACACACTATCATAAATCAAACAAATTTCGCACGGACGATCTCCACATGCCTAAATTATAATCTTAACATCTCACCATCCCTAGCACGGACGATCTCCACGTGCCCAACTTATACTAAATCTCATCTCAATGCATGTGCACAATATGATTTCAATAAAAGGGACGATGCATCTCAATCAAATATCAATATAATATGTAATCACCTCACCTATCACAAGTATACGGGTTCAATAAAGAACACAATCACCCATAATAAATCAAGTCAATTAGTCACATTGCATTTTATTACCCTTTTTTCATCATTAGAATCAATCAATGTGGACAAGTCAACCCATCACCAAGTCTCATTACCCCCAAACACATATTACAAAGAAATACACGAATTTCATACACTTAACAAAGGTTTAGAAATTCACTTGCCTCAATTAATCAACAATTCTCTCTGGGACTTGAGACTTCCCTTTTCGTTGAGCTTCCAAATTAATGCAATCTATTCAAGTACATGAACATAATAAGATTTCGAAACTAACAACACCCATATTAGTATAGGTTCAAAGTTTCAAGCCTAGGGTTAAGCTTCAACTTCTCCAATATCACAATTCTAACGATATTCATGTAATACAAAATACTCAATACTTAATATTATACAAAAAATAATAATTCCAACCCCATTTTGTCTAAAAAGACAATTATATTATATTCCGACCCTCAATTTACATCTTATGCTTAACCCAAAACCACGGAAAACATATAGTAATTCCTCAAAAAAATTCGTGACCTAAACTAACTTGAAACTGTAGCGTAGCGTGTATTGAAAATAATTATATATATACTCCTAACAATTCAATTCCCTTAATTCCCAAAAAAATTGATAACAAACAAAAAAAATATAATAATAATAATAATAATGTTAGCAATCTTTCTTGTCCCCTAAATTTCAAAGCCGCCAAGAACGATACAACAACATCATATGCCTTCACAACTACCAACCTTCAATTCCTTGTAACTATTATACTAATATAATGATAATAAATATTTATTGCATTCACTACGCTCCAAAACTCCATGAATCATAACAATTGTTGATCAATGAAGGAAATCAATACCTACTCTAATTAATTTCATATGACAATTGAATTTAATACTATAATCAATAATTAGAAACTAATGATTGTAAGGGTAGAGTTGAACTCCATTACAAAAATAAAGTTTACTTACTTGAAGGTGGCGTCGTTCTCTCTGTTCGTGTTCTCCGCATGAACTTCTTAATTTCTTTCTTCTCTTATTTTCTTTTCTAAATTAATTATATATTAGAAGTAATAATTCCTAATAACCTATTTTAGTATTTCAAACTTGGCCCATTATTATTAAAAATAAATAAATTATCCGTAAATTAATTAACTATAGTTAAATGACCATTCAAAATTATCAAAATGATCTTTTTGGGTCCGGGTCATTACATTATCCACCACTAAAAATTATGTTCGTCCTCGAAGGAGGAGGAAGAGGAGGAATAACCAACTGTAACACCCCAAAAAAAATTGAGCTAATACTCGAACCGTCCTTCGTAGTGAGTGAGATTTTTGCAAGAAATTTAAAATTTCTTGAGTATTAAGGTCACTAGAGGTAGCACCTTAAGTTTCAAGAACTTTAGAGAAAAGCATTCAAGTCATTCCTAGTTTTTCTTTAGTTTTGGGTCAACTTCATATGACTATAACTCCTAGTACAAGATGAGTTAAGTGAGATACCAGATAGAAAGTTAAAGCCCTTTGAGTCCTCTTTCAAACGCCACCGAGTTTTCTCAATTCCGAGTTCTGAGTAAAAATTTATGATGGATTTACTAACGTCGCGCAAACCTGGCAGCAGCTCAGCGATTGCTCAGCGATAGCTTCGCGACGCGGAGCCAACACGGACCTCACTGCCTGGTGAAAGATCTTTCCGACTCCCAGCTCGTTTTCATTATTTTTTTAGGGGTATTTTAGTCCTAAAAACCCTTAGGAGGTCATCTAAATTACCCTAAACGAGTAGAAAATCAGTTTTCTTTAATCTAAACCCTCTCATTCACTCCAAAGATTCTGAGCTTAAGAAATTCAAGAAACGATAAGGCTAGGGTTCATCTCTCAAGATTTTCCTTCAAGTGCTACAAGAAGATGGTTCTTTCAGGTATGTAAGCTTCCATAGTGTTGAGTTTGTTCACCCGCACACCAATCATGTTAATTTCAGCTTTAAATTTGTTCTAAAAGTTGAAGCATTGGTGTTTTTGTTATGTATTCATGAATTTGCTTCCGTTCTTGAATTGGGCTGAGATTGAATAGTTCTTGAGGTTATTGTTTCGATTTATAGAGTAGTTTTGAGTTAGATTCTTGTGTACATGTGATGGTTATCTGAATCAAAAGAAAAGTTGAGCAAAAGAATCGAATTTAGGCGATTTGGGGCTAGAAAACGAAGAAGGAAAAAGTCGGGCAAATCTGGTACTTGGCTCCACGTCGCGGACCTGCCTCCCCATTTCATAAAGTTGTCTTCGCGTCGCAGAGAGGTCATGGACCTCTCTGCCTCAAAAGTTATTTCGTGACCAATTATTTTAATGCGTCTCCACGTCGCGGACTAGCTTTCAAGCAGTGAGTTTTTGATCTTTTCTCATGTTTAGTTATCTAAAATCAATCCTAAACATCATGAGATCTTTCCTATCACAAATCACAACCTTGAATCCATAATTCAAGTTCAAGGTAGAGTTAAGAGTTAAGTTTTTGAGAATTCTTTCGAACATTCTAAGAAAGTCCTTTAAGTCCTTTTGATTAGTCTTCTACGATTTCTAATAACTTGTTTCAAGACTAGAATTCTTTCGAACATTATAAGAAAGTCCTTTATGTCCTCTTGAGGAGTCTTTTACAATTTCTAATAACTTGTTTCAAGACTCGAGAGTACGAGTGAGGAGAATGTATTCACGAGTCTACTTTATCATTACAAGATCCTTCATACCATGAAGCATAACTCTTGAATTCATAATTCACATTCAAGAGAGAGTTAAGAGTAGAGTTCAAGAAAGTCTTTGAGTTCAATTGTGAATCCTTGAGCTCAACTATCGATTTGAACTAAGTTTTGAGGAAGTA
>NW_006238958.1:2254905-2352121 GCF_000226075.1 Solanum tuberosum
TGAGAAGTATCTTTGAGTCCTTGAGTTGAATATTTCATGGTCATAATTTCACATGAACATTATAAGTCGAACAGTCTTAAGATGAGAAGTATCTTTGAGTCATTGAGTTGAGTAGTTCATGCTCATAATTCCGTATGAACTCTGAGTTGAACATTCTTGAAATGAGTAGTATTAGTGAAGTTCTTGAGTTCCAAGTATTGAGATTTATCTATGGTTATTGAAAACCTTGCATCGAGTCGTTCACATCCATAATTCGGCATGAACCATATTTTTAAGAAGTCTTTTACAAATGTTTTAATTTTGTTTTAAGACTTAAGTTTTGAGTTCAGTAAAGAGTAAAGTTGAAGTTCATTTCTTCAAAAGTATATGGGGACTATGTATTCACAAAAGAGTTTAAAAATGTTTTCACATTTAAATAAGAACGGAAACTGAGATTTTCAAAGAGCCTTCGGGCTAGTTTTCAGTTAAAGAGTAAATGATTTCACAATAAAGCAAGAGAGGAAACTTTGATTTCCAAGATAGCCTTTGAGCTAAGTTTTTTAGCACTAATCTCAAATCATAGAAGAAGTATGTTTTTAAACATAAGAGCTAGAATATTTTGGGAGTAGTATTGAGCATCGATATGGGGGAGAGTTCAGACAACTCACAGTCCCCATAAACCATGTAGCCACCATGGGTAGAAAAGGGTTATACTTTTAGATGAACCATTTTCATAATAGACTAGTGGATCCACTTAGTAGTTCAGGTCCTATACATTTGGCCGGATATAGGATGCGCTGGCAACGTGAGGTAGATCGTTGTATCATTACTATAGCTCTTATGTGATGGTTGTCGGTTAGACAAAACTCCCACAGAAGTTATTGTATTCTTATATACACAAGTTTATTGTATTTTTACATACATTTCAGAGTTATGTTGTATCCTTGCATACACACAGAGTTGACAACATGTTTTTAAACAGTTTGTTTCTTGAGTTGAGTATCTTATCCTTGAGTACTTCCGAGTTGAGAAAGTTTGAGAAGAGGTAAGTATGTTTCCTTTTTTATCAAGTTTCAAGCTTATGTTTATGCTTTAGAATTCCTCTTACATGCTCGTACATTCCACGTACTGAGCCATTTGTCCTGCATCTTCTCATGATGCAGACACATGTATTCAGGATCATCAACAGGAGCTTCGTTGATACATCCGGGAGTTCAAGTTAGTTATGGTGAGCCTCCTTATTTCCAGAGGATTTTATTTACTTTTTAGTTTAGTCAGGATGCCGTAGGTCTTGTCCCGACTTCCATCTTTATCAGTTAGAGGCTTCATAGATAGTCAGTATAGTTGAGAAGTCTATATTATTCATTTATTTTATTAAATGTTTTAGATACTTAAGTTGCCTATTTTATGGCGGGCTGAATATATTATTTTATTCAGAGTTAATATTTTAAGTTAAAGCTTTGTATTTGAGTTATTGATTTTATTCACTTTTTAAACTTTGTATTCTTGAATCAGTTTTCCGCTTGTAATCAGCCAGGATAAGGGTTCGCTTTGGGACCAGCAGTGGTTCTCGAGTGCCGACCACGTCTAGGGTGTAGGCTCGGGTCATGACACCAACGTTACCAAAAGTTTGGGTTATGACCTACTAGTCAGTGTTCATCTCTCCAAGTGAGCTCATCCTTAAGACAATTCCATCAAAATCAACTACTAAAAACTAAACTTTCGAATCAAAATTTGACAGATCCACAAATCAGGAGTGATCATCAAGCCACAGACTAACTCATCAAGCCACATACTAACTCATAAACCCAATCTAAAGTGAAACTCATTGGACCATAACACAACCATCATGTCGAATCTTTTCTCGCATAACCAAGATAACATTCTGAATCGATACCAACTACAGCCAGAAGTGAACTTTAACCAACCATCACACACTCATAATGCACAAACCATCCTAGATCTTATCAATATTCCATTTTTTTCACATCATAATCTTTCCATGAGCTTAAGTTATAAAAATATGATCATTAGACATCAGGAACTGATCAAGGAAGAATTCAACTTATCTCACCCAAAGAAGAACAAGATCAAGTAACCACCCAACTAGCGGTACACCCAAGTATACAAAACCTCTAACAATACTTATCGAAAATGATAGATCGGAAGTTATGATTGTAGACAATCCTTAAGAACAACAGAACTAGACCCAATGATCCCCACTTCAACCACACATAGCTGGAACGTGATCTCAACAAATAGATGAATACTAAAATTGCAGGACAACTATAAATAACCACTGGAATACTTCAACTATCTCAAACAACACCAAATCTATCATAACTGAAATGACCAAGTCTGTCCAAGGATCCCACTTTATCAAGAGGACATAAGAGGATCGGTACACCCGATCCACCACTAGGAATTTACCCATAAATGTGAAAACACATGTGGTCATAGACAACTAATCATACTCCAAACCATGTTCAAACGAAGAAAGTGTTCACATAAAAATGTATAGAACCAAGGTCGAATAACACAAGATACTCCTTCCATAATGTCCATAGCAAATATTTTCATTCATATGACTACATCCCTCTTTTTCCATGTAAGCATTTCATGATAGATATGGATCCCACCTAAGGTTGATAGCATTAATATCAAATCTGATACTACCTTCTTATTGAGATAAAGCTATTAAATCACACCCACAGTCAAGTCCACACAAATTTTCACATACCATGTTTTAAACTATCATTCCAAATCATCACATATCTCATGCCAACTCAAAAAAAAAAACAATAATCACTCAAATAATTCTATATACTTTAAGCTCATAACCCTACTCACCATCAAATGCGTATGTAACATATCATAACCATCTATATCGTCCCATCAACAAAATAGTTTCAATCATCTCATAATCTTCATTAACCATGTAGAACTGTAGGTCCACACCGTTTAACATCCATAAGTTGCCTATCATATTTTGAACAATCTAGCTCGACATAACAACATAGAATATTCCACTCATCACTGTTTGTCACTCAAACAAAAACCTTATCTTTATAAAATTCGTTGATAAACCTCTAATAAGTCTTTAACAAATCGATTGTCACATCTCATAGTCATATCTAAACTCAAAAGCAAAATCAATACAACTGTAGACATTGAAATTTTGTGGGACTCTACAAGACGTGTTCAATTCGAATTGAAACTTTAGAAGGTGTTCAGTTTCAATTAGAATTTTTGGAGGCTACTCAACCCTAAATCCTAGTTCACGCCTATATAAAGGGTACAAAATTCTCTTAAAGTCATCTCAAATATCCCATAAACTATGGGTATTTTTTAAAGATTAAGATCTCGAATATTCCACAATTTCATGGAATATTCATATAGAGGTCTCTAATCATGGATAAATCTTAGGAAAGTAGAATCAAGGGAGGAACATAATTGTACCCGTAATCTTGATGAATAAAATTATGTTTCTTCATATTTTTTGTGATTGTATTTTATTTTCTGTCACTTTAAAATTTGTTGCAAACAACAACATTCAAGTACAAACCAATGGTTTATACGAGAGGTCCTATTCCTTCACCCTTCTTAAAATATTTCAATGATGCAAATTTCAAACATCTTGAACTCTTCAATATACCAGACCCTTATTCCTCTCGCTAATTCACTTACCAATCTTATTATTTGACCAACAACCCTTGACATTTTTACCTTATCATCTAAACCAAAACATTACGTGAAACAATTCCTTGGATTCTTTAACAATCAATAGCAATAAATTCTACGACTTAAATCCTGCACATGTTCTTTCAAATGCTCAATACTCGATGTGAGCGATCAATTCTTACCTTTCCAATTCATACCTTGACAAAACATACTACCACAAACGTAGACTTGCAATGAAAAACTTGAATTATGATTCCAACTGTGCCAGATATCAAACTCAAAAACACGAAAACACTTATTACCACATTCAAATCAAACGTCTAAAGACTTCTTTCTCAAATCTTATCCAAACGTTTTAACCAATATGATTAACTCATGACATTATTACCATGACCAAAGCAAAACCGTTGAAACCACGTGTCTCTGAACCCAATTCTCAACCCCTCCGAAGATATCTCCTAAGCCCGTGCAATCAGAGAAAATATTTGTACTCTCACCTCCTTTCGAAGGCTACACTACATCTCACTATTTTTGTCATTATGACTCTAGCTGCTTTAAATTTTATTCGAGTGGGCTCCCAACATCTCCTAAGACTTTCCATACAACCACATTACTCACCAAATAGTGGAAACCACAACATTAGATACTCGCAAGTCGTTATTAGCATACAAATTCTGTTCAACCAACAATCCTGATGATATGTTTGCATCCCAATCACAATCCATCACAAACTCTTATTACCATTATGCTCAGTTAGCCTTTGCCATCACCACAAAGTCAACCTTGTCATCGACATGACATCTCAAACCCAATATACCAATCAAATTCAAAAGTCTAACTCAATTTTATATGCACTTTCTTACTAAAATTCTCAATTACCTTCACACAAGCATACTCGTTGAGACTTCCTTTACCTATAAGTTTGTCATCCTAATATCGATCCACTTTCATAGAGCTTATGATGAACTTACCACTCATTTAAAATCCTCGAGATACACTTCACAACCTAAACACATCAATAATGTACCAAAGATCCACCACTAAAAGCTTCCTTATAAATAATGCTTAACCCATTTATATGTAGTAACCATTTAGTTGGTTTCTCAAATAAGAATGCAACATCAAATCTCATTGTACAAGCAGGTACTACAACTAATAACCCGTAAGTAGGTAGTATTCACATTTGATAATCGACGTGTCTATTTTCATATATCATTAGTATCACATCATGAAAGCTCATTAGATCCACCACTAGAACACGTCATACCGATCGAGAAGATTGTACCCAAATAGTCCACACATTTCTGCCTATTAGGTAACTATAATACACTACCAAATCCGTCTAGTCTCTCATCCAAAGCTATATATTCCTTCGTAGATCAGGTCCATAACATGAGTAACACAGTCTATAGCCCTAACCAAGTAATAATTGGCACCACTATAGTAGTCGTATCATGACCCTCTTTGATATACACTCTATCTATAAAACTGCAATAGAAATTCTGACCTCAATTGGCATAACACTATTCTCATCATTTGCTACGCAATCCATACATGTTATGACAACGTTACTAACTATAGTTTCCAAAGTTACATTGTTCATTATCTAGCATTTCCTTTAATAATTTCACTCTCAATTATCGAACCATTCCCGATTCTGCGTAATACCATACAAGTATTACTCTTTCTATTGGGGTAACTAACATAAAAAGATCACACGTTCATGAAGTCTCTCAAACCATTGTCCAACCTCATCATTCAAATATCTTCACAATGCATCATCGAGTCATCACCTTACTCAATCCTTTAAAATTGCTGAACATTCATATTCTAACTACGCATCCTACTCAAAAGTCTATCACTTCGACTTTTATACCAAGTCTAACATTCAAGACATACGTGATATAAATTACTCACGTGAGGAACTATGCACAAGTCATCACTATAAGTGAGAGTGAATGAAGTGAAGCAATAAGAATCAAAATCGGACCAAATACGCACGATAGAGATCAGAAAAGTAAAGATTATTCTTAAAAGTCACCATAGCCTCTCGAAGATAAGTACAAACGTCTCTGTACCGATCATCAGGACTTTATTAGACTCGACTTGTATACACGTGAGACCTATGAACCTGGGGCTCTAATACCATTTTGTCACGACCAAAAAATGGACGTGATGGCACTCGTCTTATCCTATAGAGACAACTTAGCCTAAACTCAACCATTATAATAAAATGCAGAAATTTTATAATAAACTCAAAAATACCCCAAAAATCTGGTTGTCACACATACAAGCCTCTAAAGTATTACAATTGATTCAAAAGAAAGTACAATCTCAAATGACATTGTTCCTAGAATAGGACAAGATCATAAATAAGAGTAAGAAGGTCTGCTGAAATGACAAGTAACTACCTTACAAATCTCCATAAGAAGCCTCAGACAAGGAGAAGAGAAAATATCACAAAGGTCTGGGCTAGTAACCTATAAAAAATTGAAGAAGCAAGGGGTGAGTACCAAACCACACGGTACTCAGCAAGTAAACTTCTAAACACAAGCTAAGAGAATAAAATACGGGTACTCCTTACACACCAACCGAACCTCCACAACTACAGCCTGCATAAACCAGCCCAACCCAACAATTCACAGTTACATAGCACCCAGCTCAACAACAATCACTTTAACAAATTACCTATCCTCAACAACAAACTTAATATTCATCAATCACAACTTCCACAAAAAAGGCACTCACAATATCAGTAACACACAAGATCAAGTTCATCAAATAGAGATAATCAAATATCAAGTACTTTGCAACCATCAATAAAACACATAATCATCAAGAATGAAGGATGTCATGGGATGCAATGCAATATGACACCATGAAATGATATGCCTCAGAATATCAAGTACTTTCTCAACCGTATATATATGATACTCTTCGGAAATACATCGAGAGTTCATGACCCATAGGGGACTCACGAGGTCCATATACCGACACAGACGATCTCCACGTGTCTGTGCGGACGATCTCAACACACTATCATAAATCAAACAAATTTCGCACGGACGATCTCCACATGCCTAAATTATAATCTTAACATCTCACCATCCCTAGCACGGACGATCTCCACGTGCCCAACTTATACTAAATCTCATCTCAATGCATGTGCACAATATGATTTCAATAAAAGGGACGATGCATCTCAATCAAATATCAATATGATATGTAATCACCTCACCTATCACAAGTATACGGGTTCAATAAAGAACACAATCACCCATAATAAATCAAGTCAATTAATCACATTGCCTTTTATTACCCTTTTTCATCCTTAAAATCAATCAATGTGGACAAGTCAACTCATCACCAAGTCTCATTACCCCCCAAACACATATTATAAGGAAATTCATGAATTTCATACACTTAACAAGGGTTTAGAAATCCACTTGCCTCAATTAATCAACAATTCTCTCCGGGACTTGAGCCTTCCCATTTTGTTGAGCTTCCAAATTAATGCAATCTATTCAAGTACATGAACATAATAAGATTTCGAAACTAACAACACCCATATTAGTATAGGTTCTAAGTTTCAAGCCTAGGGTTAAGCTTCAACTTCTCCAATATCACAATTCTAACGGTATTCATGTAATACAAAATACTCAATACTTAATTTTATACAAAAAATAATAATTCCAACACCATTTTATCTTAAAAGACAATTATATTATATTCCGACCCTCAATTTACCTATTATGCTTAACCCATAACCACGGATAACATATAGTAATTCCTCAAAAAAAATTGTGACCTAAACTAACTTGAAACTGTAGCGTAGCATGTATTGAAAATAATTATATATATACTCCTAACAATTCAATTCCCTTAATTCCCAAAAAAATTGATAACAAACAAAAAGAATATAATAATAATAATAATGTTAGCAATCTTTCTTGTCCCCTAAATTTCAAAGCCGCCAAGAACGATACAACAACATCATATGCCTTCACAACTACCAACCTTCAATTTCTTATAACTATTATACTAATATAATGATAATAAATATTTATTGCATCCACTACGCTCCAAAACTCCATGAATCATAACAATTGTCTATCAATGAAGGAAATCAATACCTACTCTAATTAATTTCATATGACAATTCAATTTAATACTATAATCAATAATTGGAAACTAATGATTGTAAGGGTAGAGTTGAACTCCATTACAAAAATAAAGTTTACTTACTTGAAGGTGGCGCCGTTCTCTCTGTTCGTGTTCTCCGCATGAACTTCTTAATTTCTTTCTTCTCTTATTTTCTTTTCTAAATTAATTATAAATTAAAAGTAATAATTCATAATAACCTATTTTAATATTTCAAACTTTGGCCCATTATTATTAAAAATAAATAAATTATCCGCAAATTAATTAACTATAGTTAAATGACCATTCAAAATTAATCAAAATGATCTTTTTGGGTCCGGGTCATTACAATTTTAGTACTTTTAAATTATGGTCATTTTCATTATGACTTGTTAATTTGCAATATCATATTTTTAGTGTAATTACTCATATCATATTTTGTGTTATTTTCTTAAGAAACACCTTTAGATTGTTGTATTTTGGTAGGACTAAAGAAATATTTGAAGTACAAGTAAATTATATGTTTGTATATACTTTACCGGAAAAACTCGAAAAAATCCGAAAATCCAAAAAATTCAAAAAAAACCAAGGTTGAAAAACCCAAATTTTATTGATTTGGTTTGATTTATAGATTTAAAAAGGATTAATTACTTGAGTAGATTCCTTTTAAAAAATAATTACTTATTTTAAATATACTCTTTAATTATTACCACTTATAGCAATATATAACAATACTATGTATTTTATTAGAATTATCTTTGTCTCTCGCTAAAATTTGTCGCTCTTTCTCCCTTTCTTTATTTCTATTGTTCTCTCTCCCTTGTTTTCCTTCTATTGCTCTTTCTTCATTGCTTTCTTTCTATTGCTCTTTCTCCTTTGCTTTCTGTTGCTTTTTCTCTTCTCTTTTGGTTGCTCTTTCTTTCTTTCATTCTCTCTCTCTACTTTCTTTCGTAGAGTAGTCAATAATTTGTAGACTGAATAAAAGTTGTATCAATAATTAATTAGACAAGTAATCTAACTGTAACAAATGAAGAGACATAATAAACTGCAAAATGAATTAAACTTAAATTTAAAATGTTGCAAAATGAATTAAACATAAATTAAAAATATATTACACATATTAAAGTTGAATTAGAAGAGAATTAAACATAAATGCAAAATGTAGCAAACGAAAGAACATTCTATGATCTGTAAACTAAATAAAACTTGTATCAATAATGAATTAAACAAGTAATCCAATCGTAACAAATCAACTAATAAACTGCAAAATGAATTAAACTTGTATTAAAAGTGTATTACACAAATATTAAAGTTGAATTAGAAGATAGAATTAAGTATGAATAAAAAGCGTAACTAATGAAAGAACATACATCGATCTATAGAGTGAATTAAACTTGTATCACTAATGAACTAAACAAGTAATCCAATAGTAACAAATCAACCAAATAAACTGCAAAATGAATTAAATTTGCATTAAAAGTGCATTACATAATATTAAAGTTGAATTAGAAGAGAGAATTAGGAATGAATGAAAAACACAACTAATGAAAGAACATACAGTGATCTATAGAGTGAATTAAACTTGTATCAATAATGAATTAAACAAGTAATTCAATAGTAACAAATCAACCAAATAAATTGTAAAATGAATTAAATTTGCATTAAAAGTGTATTACACAATATTAAAAGTTGAATTAGAAGAGAGAATTAAGAATGAATGAAAAATGTAACTAACGAAAGACAAGATAATGATCTATAGACTGAATTAAACTTGTATTATTCATGAATAAAACATGTATTATATGTGTCTTATAAATTATGATTTGTAGCACTAAGAACATGAGTGATGTTTGCAATATGTATTAAAAATGTAGTGTGCATGTATTATAAGTGTTTACCTAAATCATTTGGTTGGTATCACTAATTATATTGTATTGTGGGTGTATTTTAAATTATTATGGTAGATTATATTGTATTATAAATTATTTTGATAGACATCACTATAAAGGGAGTGATGTGTGCAATATGTATTATAGATATATTGTTAATGTATAAAATATATATTATATGTGGTTTTAAATTGTTTTGGTTTGCATCACTAAAAATGAGTGATGTTTGTAATATGCATCTAATAGGTGTAGTGCTTGTATTATAAGTGTGTTATCTAAATTATTACAATTGGTACCACTAAAAAGGAAATATGTTTGCAATATATATTATAAATATCTTGTTCATTAATAAAATATGTATTATATATGTCGTATAAATGATTTGATTTATATCACCAAGAAAAAGAGTGATGTTTGCATTATGTATTAAAAATGTATTGTGAATGTATTATAAATCTATTATAAGTGAGTTAGGAAATATGTCTGCAATATGTATTATATAAATGTTTTGTTCATGATTTTATTATAATTTTAATACATTATGAAACAAATCTAATTCAATTTTAATACAATTTTGAAAATTTCATCTTCTTCAAGCTTTAGCCTAATATTTCTCCTGAATTTTATTCTAAACTTAACTAATCCCCCTTAAAATTGAGGTATAAACTTCAAACGTTATTTTCAATTATTTTTAAGAACAACCCATTCAAACTAATCGCATATTCCTAAACTCCAACTAATGAATGCAAAGCCTGAAATATTGTAGTTTTAGTGATTTGGAACCTCTACTTACCCACACAATTTTGTACAAATATTGGGTTGTTGTATTCTTCTCCACATCATTTTTTTTTTTGAAAATTATTTTGACCATATGAATATTTAAAAATAGTTATTTGGATGAAAATAGCAGGTGAAAAGCTTAGAAGGAAACTATTAAGCCGATTTGGGAAAAATTGATGTTAAGGGTTGTTGGGAGAGAATCTCGCATAAATTAATTAGAGAGCTTGATTTTTGTGGACGGTACAGTAGTGATTTTAATTCAAAAATTTGTTGTATATGGTTAAAAAAATTATGTTGCTATAGATAGTAAATATTTTTCAAATATGGAATACTCAAGTGATTTTCCCATTTAAAAATCCGACACAAATTGTTTGATTTGATATTTGAAAAACCTGAATCAACCCGGTCATGTACACCCCTACTTAACGGTAAGAAATTTGTTGGGAAGAACTTTTATTCCGATAAGACATAAGTTTTAGCTTTTGCTTATAAGGCTGAACTTGTGATCAAAAGAGCAGGTTCACAATTTTGAAATATCACGATGTTATGCCTAGTGAATTTTTTGACGCAGAGTGTATTTTTTCTTTAAAAAATTATTAAACAGGGCTAAAAATTCAAGACCACCGTCACAGAGGTCATTTGTGAACTTAAAATCCCATAATAAGTCCTAAAAACAATGGGCCTAAGTTAATCTGGGCAGACTATGAAACTAAATCAGAAGTGTACTTGTCAAACAGGCCCAAGAGGGAGCCCATGGGCCATGTTCATACAAGAAGTCAATCCAGGAGGTCATGTGCAATCCAATGCAAAGTTGGTCTCTCCTTGGCCCAATGCCTCATTAACCAGTTGAGTAATTAGGACCCATTATCATATAATTTTTTCTTCTTCAAACAATTGGAATTCCTTTGTCATGTGTAATTTGAAAATTTTCTTCTACTTTTGGATGTCTCTTTAAGCTTAGATATTGAAATTAAAATTTTAAAATGGTGCTAAATGTAAATAAAGTAAACGAATATCGTATTTATATCAGAGAGATGATAGAAAAGTTGTTGAGGAACGTTAAGATGAGAAAACAAACTATATTGTATTTGTTATTTGAAGTTGTGATATAACTCCATATTGTTGAAGTAAATAATACTCCACTTGACCCCCCCCCCCCTCGATGGCTTGACTAATTTATATAATTGATTTCAATTTTAAAAGGAGTTAAAAGATAATCAAATCATGATAATTGACAAGTCATGTGATGAATGCAAGTGATTTATATATACAATCCAATCCAACTTATATATAGTGTATTATTGGTAAAAGTTGATATGTATGACATGAATATGCATAATGTATTTTTCTTTGTGATATACATACATGCATGAGAATATTAAGATTTTATGAGTATAATATTGTTGACAATTAGAATTGAACAATCGATTGCAATTCTTCAACTAATTTTTCTTCCTCTCTTCTACATCTATGAACAAACATTAGCCAATTCACTTCGAAACCAAAAAAAATCTTATTTAACATGTTTATTCGAACACATTTCACAATTTCACTATTACAATACAATTTGTTTTTTCTCATTAATTTAAAAAATAGCATAGACTATAGCACACGAATAAAACTTCATAATTTGTATTTATACAATAGTACTAGTTTTTTTGACATGTGCGTTGCACGTGATTGCCAATTCTAAAATATATGTTATAGTAAATAGTATTGCTTATTTAAGTGAAGATTTGAATAATAAACTTAGAAAAAAAAATATTGCAGATTCTTTTGTGAATGTTCAACGTGGATCGTCATATATATCTCTTATTCACGCAAACCTATGAAGATGGTCAGTGAAATTTTTATTAGTTAAATGCAATAATGTATATATTTATTTCAATTTGATGAGGTTCAATCATGTAATTAGTCTTATCTCACTAATATGATCTAATCGACAATATTTGCTTTGTATTTTTCTTGTCATTTAACCAGATGTTTAGATGTCATATGAACATGTGAAGAGAACAACTATATTTTATATATTCACATATTTTCAAATTTGTTGTGAGTTTGGAACATTTTAAAATAATATATTTTGAAGTTAGAAGATCTTGTTAACTTGATAATACATTTGTGACATATAATACTTTAATTTAAATACAAGTACCTACTCAAATACAAATATATATTTGCATTAATGAAAATATTTATCTCATAAAATTAACTATTAAATAAACAATAAAAAATAAACTAATACAAACTTCAACCGACATTATGACATGTCATATGAACTTTTCTTCATCTAAAATACTGAAATATTAAAAAATAGTAAATAAGTAAAACAAAAGGGCAATGTTTATATAGTACTAATAACTATTTTGAACAAACCTTCATGAGAGTCTAAATCGCATAAGTAACATTGATAAATAAAGTCATTCTTTTGTCTTGAGCATCAAAAACAAATCGTGACAATTCTCTAAATTTTGGAAAAGATATTCAGAAGCATATATCTATATCACAAGAGAAATTGTTAACAAAAAAAATGAATTTAGATTACATCATGTTAACGTCATATATTGGAACATTACATACTAATGTATATATTAAGCAAATAAATAATTATTATAGCATCAAAATTATTTTCCTATAGCACTCGAGGTTATTGAATATACCCTCTTATGATAGAACAACTTACTTTATCAGAATAGTGGTACCTCATATTCTGCTAAACTTCGAACTCACTCAAAGATAATAAATCACACAAAAAATTTAAAATGCAAGAAGAAGAAGAGTAGAAGATTAAAAAAATTGTGGTTGAAAAATGAGAGGAAGCCCCTCTATTTATAATCAACAAAGGGTAGTATGAACAAATATTTTTTGTGTCTTATCTGAAAAGTCATGACCTTTTTGAGCACAACCCTTTGGAAAAATCACAATCCTTCGAAAAAAGTCACAACTTATCGAAAAAGTCACAACCTAAATTAAGAATATTATAATAATTTAACATTTAAGTTAGGAGTTCATGCTTTTAAGTAATATAGAAGATATATATACATAAATAGATATGTCAATGGATCCTCACTTACACAACCAATGCACATAATCCTAATTATTAATAATTATAATAATTTAATTTCATTATACTAAAGATAAAGAAAAAGAAAAAAAGATGGGGGTGGAATTGTAAAGTTTTGATTAACAAGGGAGTCTATAGAGCAAATTGTAAAGTATTAGAATTATGCTTCAATTCCTAATCTGGAATTCTAGATCGGGTAAAACCTAGCATAGTAAATCAGACCCGATTTTATGTATATTCACCCTCCAGATCTCCTAAATTCTTCATAATTTTCCCAATTTAGCTTCATTTCTGCAAGATTTAATCATAATTGATACCAGAAACACTACCGCCAGCCGATTTTTTTTGGACTTGGGTGTTGAATTCGGAGTTTCGAAGTCTAATGTATTGATCTGTGAAATTTGTGAGTTATTGAATTGAAGAAAATGGCGGGGGCAAGTCAAGGAGGACCAAATATGGATCAATTTGAACTTTTCTTTCGTAGAGCTGATTTGGATCAAGATGGGAGAATCAGTGGTGTTGAAGCCGTTGGTTTTTTGAAAGGATCTAACTTGCCTCAACCTGTTTTAGCTCAGGTACTTTAAATTTCTTCCCTTTTTACTTGTCTATGCATTTTTTGTTGTTATGTCAATGTTTCTAGTTGTGTTCGTGGTTGAATTTTGTATTGCGTTCTCGAAGGGCGAAAAATAGTTCAATAAATTGTTAGAGGAATGTAAGTGAGCTTAAGGACCATAATTGAATAAATTAAGTGTCAGAAGTTCAATATACTTGGTAATGTTGAAGAACATATGTTAGCATGAATTAGAAGGGATTCAGTGATTCACATTAGTACATACCAAACTGACTGCATTTAGATTGTAAAACAATGCGCAAACTATAATGAAGAATGGCGTCGGTGAATGGATTCTTAGTTGACATGATAAGAATGGGATCACCACGAAGAATCATCTTACTATCCTTGGTAATGCCAAATACTGTGGAAGAATTGATGTTCAGCTGGAAGAGTGGGAGAAGGAGGAGAATACGAAGGGATTGGAATGTGGTTCCGCTTGCTTTAATATGAGTTGTTTGGAGAGAGTGAAACATGAGAGCTTTTGAAGGAGTAGAGTGGAGTTTCTCTCAGTTGAGGAGTAGTCTCCTATTCCTCATTTTCTTTTGGTGTAAACAGAAAGTTCCCAGCTGTATGACTGGGTGGAGTATGTAGAGAATCATATTTTGTAGATTCTTTACTTTTTGGTATACCCCTTGTATACAGCCAGTTTGGCCATGTTTATGAAAGAATATACTAATACTTTTACTTGAGCAAAAAAAAAAAGAAAAAGAGATCAGATGAACTCTGATCTCCAATCACGTGCAGTGTCTTAAGGGGTTTCAAGATATTAGTTGTTGAAGAAGGTAAGAAGAATGAAGAGAGAGGTCGAGAATGGGAGAGGCAGAAGTAGAAGAGGAATCATTGAAGCAATTTTATTTTCAGATACTAATGGTTACCTCTTCCGTCTCAGCTCTTGGTTACTTATACATCTATTTGGTTGTATTCAGGGACACAGTGAACTGATAAATGATTGTTAAAACCCACATGACTAACTAACTCTATAGAAAATCCAGGTTCAAAAAGTAGGCCTTAAGAACTCTAACCTGGGTAGTAGCAATTTCATTTGAAGAGTGATTGATTGGCATGAATAGAGGGTTTTCACAACCTGGTACCTGTGCTAGTGGGAGGTAGTAGGTACTAGTGGAATAGTTGAAATGTTGTCCGTGACACCACTATTATCTAAAAAGAAAAGCATTTTCACAATTGACACATTGGTGTTGGAGGTTCAAATAACTTGTTAAGCTGCTCTGGGATTGCTTTTTTATACAAATTGGATGAAGATTTGTCTTGTGACTGCAAGTTGATATTTTGCCATTTTGAGTTGGATGGTTCCTTTATTTCTACTAGCATTCGAAGTTGGTGATGTAGGTTTCCGTGACAAGGCACTGAAAGGAAGTTCAGCGACCTTGTCACCTCTTCTAAAAGTGTAGCAGCTGTTTATTTCCTTTGTAGGATGATCCTTGGTTCTGAGATACTCTTTTATTTATTACGTACCTCTGATCGACTGATCTTTTTTGATTTCGCTTCCAAGCTAAGTTTGCAGTTTCAGACTTTTATACTTGTGACTTCAGTTCATTAGCTTTCTTTATTTTGAAGTCTCTGTTTCTCATCTTCCGTCTTATGTCATAGGTTTTTTGATGGGCAAGTATGCTTATGGTATAGGTGCTTATTCATCATCTGTTTCTTTTGTTTTAAGAGACAACTTTTATCAAAGTTAGTCATTTAGGTCATTATAAAAGTCAAACTGCTGTTTGGCTACCATTGGAACGTCCTTAGAAGTTCATAGGTTGCTTTTATCATGTTGGACTTACTTGATATATGATATCAATCTGTCCTTCTGGAAAAGACTTGTGGCAGATATTGGTTGCAATTCTTGATAAATCACTCCAGCTTTTTGCCTGTGTTGGTTGACTCTTTTTTTGTTTGTTAACCGTTTTCCAGGCATTCAATTACTGTATAATGGTAATATTTTCTGCAGTTGGTGTGTTTAGAATGGTAGGATATTCTAGACAAGAAGTTTTTACTAGGCATTAGAGAAAAGCTTCCTTTGTGTTGTGAATATGCAGATTTGTTTCTATGACATACTTGCAGGAGGACTGGAAGTCTTATTTTGTTATCTCTGTATTTCTACAAAACGTTAAGTTAATATGTTTCGATTTTCCTCATATGTCTTTCTGTTCTGTAAACCCCACTACAATAAGCTAGTTATGACTAGTTTTCTTTAAATATCTACAATTTTAAAACTCTTCTGAGGTAAATATGATTTGTTCAACTGTGCGTGCACATTGTGTATCTTTGATTGCAGATATGGACACATGCTGACCAGAGCCGTACTGGGTATCTTAGCCGTCCGGAGTTTTATAATGCTCTTAAACTTGTAACAGTGGCACAGAGTAAACGAGAATTAACACCAGATATTGTGAAGGCAGCTTTATATGGTCCCGCTTCTGCTAAAATCCCTGCTCCACAGATTAACCTTGCAGCGGTTGCTTCTCCCCAGTTAAATTCAGTTGGTGCTGCACCTGCACAACAGATGGGTGCTGGTGTACCAACTGCTTCTCAAAATTTTGGCATCAGAGGACAGCTACCTCATGCAACAGGTATGAACCAGCAATATCTAACTTCTCAAGCCGGCCACTCAGTGAGGCCACCTATTCCTACTGCAGCTACTGCATCACGTCCCCAGCAATTTGTTGCTGGCATGAATTTCCCCAGGGGTGGTAGTTTTACAGGTCCTGGTCTTCCAAACTCGAACAGTTCAAATGACTATCTCGGGAGCAGACAAGCAGCAATATCCACTGGACCTACTATGCAGCCTCCCAATAGAGGAATGAGCCCTTTGGTCCCTCCAGTTACGCAAACTCTTCAGGGATCTCTTTCACTACCTTCCATGACAGAAGCTAATACAAAAGCTACTGGTAGTTCTGGAAATGGTTTTGTGTCGGACACAATGTTTGGAGGTGAAACCTTCTCCGCAAGCCAATCTGTACCAAAGAAGTCTTCGTCTACTCCAAACTTTTCTCTGATGAGTGCACCCACTTCTTCAGCTATGGTTCCAGTAACCACCGAGTCTCAAGCTTCAGCCAAGCCTGACCCCTTTGCTGCATTTAATACTCTTACAAGGCAATCTCCTGGGAATCAGCAGCAAGTAACCCCATCTGTGTCTAAACCTAATCAACAGGCTTCTGTTCAAAATATTTTGCCAGTGTCATCATCTGGAACTCCAGCGGGTTCTGAACCTCCTACTCCTGAGCAGCCACAAGTTCCTTGGCCAAAAATGACAAGAGCAGGAGTTCAGAAGTATGCAAAAGTGTTTATGGAGGTGGATTCAGATAGAGATGGAAAAATCTCCGGTCAACAAGCACGAGATTTATTCTTGAACTGGAGACTGCCAAGAGGTAAATTAACATTTTTGCAGCCTTTAGTGTCTATTTTCTTGAGTGACAAGCTTGCTATCGTCAGAATTATTTATTTCCTTTATCCTTTTCTTTTTAGTTATGCACTTTCAACAAATCTTACTCCACGACATAGCTCGAATAATAACGAGTACAATCTGGCGTTTAGATAAGAGTCTGATTTACTCACCAGTCACCAGATTTCATCTTATAAATTCTACTATAGTCTACCATATTCTGTATGTTATAGAACTGTGTTTGTAAGGGCACCCCCCTCACACACGGAGCAAAGTGGGAAAGGGCCATTGTTGGGCTTCTGGGAAGTAGGGTCAAAGGGATGGTGTTTAACAATATCAAAATAGTGAACTTGTCGAAGTTTGAAAGAGTTATTTTTCTTTTCTCTCTTGGACTAGCTTAAAATCTGAGAGAAGTCCCTTTTTTTTAAACTAATCCATGCAAATTTGAGGTTCAGAGATTCTTTTTTTGTGTTCAATCATTCTTTTTTACTACTTGGTCATGTTTTATCGGAGGCACAATACAAATGTGAACATCCTTATTCTTGGTTCATATGCTCTAAGTTGGATTGCTGCCACGATTTATTGGAGAGCTATCAGAGTCCAGAGATGTTTTATTTTGGTATCTCAGAACTGTTGGATTATTTTTCCAAATTATACATGTCATTTTGATTTTGATACTGAGTGTAAAATTATTATTATTTTTTGAATATTCTCTAACTTCAAGTTTTTGGACTTTGGTCTTTGAATCCTGATCAAGCTACAAATTAACTTACTATTTTCGCTCTTAGCCACTTATTTTTTTTAAGATTTGTACATTAATACTCCATACTCCCATTAAAAAAGCATGCCAAGCCTCGAACCATGTACCTACTTATCTTATTTAGTGTCATTTGGAGTTTGTTTTACATTTGTGATGTTCAGTAATATCATTCATGGTCTCTGTCAGAGGTCTTGAAGCAGGTGTGGGACTTGGCTGATCAAGATAATGACAGCATGCTCTCTTTGAGGGAGTTCTGTGTAGCTCTGTATTTGATGGAACGATATAGGGAAGGCCGCCCTCTTCCATCTACACTACCGAATAGCGTTATGCTTGATGAGACTCTGCTGGCCCTAGCAGGTCCGCCCACTGCTGCTTATGGAAGCACTGGCTGGGGTCCTGCTTCTGGTACTACCTAAACCGCATTTTAGCTGTTTTAAGTTTCGACCACTTTGTTTGTATACTGAAGTTGTTTCATCATTCTGTTCTGCTTAGGCGTAAGACCTCCACAAGGGATACCTGGTGTACAGCCAGTTGCACATCCTGGATTAAGACCTCCTATGCAGGGGGCATTACCTCAGTCTGACCGAACGATGCAATTTAATCAGCAAAATGCTAGAGCAACATCAATGAATAATTCTCATATGGACCAACTAAGTAATGGGGAGCAGAATATGTTGGAGTCAAAGGGAGAAGAAACAGCAGCAGGAGAGTATAAGGTATTATTTCCTTTATATTCTAGGTAATTTGTCTCCTCTGTGGGTTTTCTTGTAATAGGGTTACAGTAATCTTGAGTGCACCTACTGAGTAAAAGAATGATTTTGATTAGAATTGCCCCTCAACCTGGGGGGAATTGTTAACCTCAAGACTCTCCCGGAGTAAATTCAGGTAGGTAGTGATTGTGTGCAGCTTAATGTGGATAATGATTCCTCAAGAAGATTAAATCAAGCTATTGACTATAGTGCAGCCTCTCCTAGCTTTCCCTGTCCATGTCCAGAAACTTAATGTGTCTAACAACTACTATTAGGCTGTTTCAGTGCCATACCATCTGATACTTTTTCAAGATTCAATTGATTAGAATGTTACGAACTTAGTCTAGTCAGCTAATTAGCTACAAAGAAATCTAGGATGCGGGCATATTCAGGTTAAGAGCTGTCTGTGTGTTGAATTCTAGCACTCTATCTACTTCAGTAATATTGTTGACGTAGTAAACCTAGTTCCTTTGTTTGATAAGGATGAAAGCAAGGACAAGATGCTTCTGGATTCCAAGGAGAAGCTTGAATTCTACCGCACAAAAATGCAGGATCTTGTGAGTAGTTGCCGCCTTCAATGTACAGCATTGTTGCATTTCTATTGTTTCGAGTTGCTTTTTCTCAACTATCACCTGCTCTTTATGTTAAATTTATCTCTTCATTTTTTTCCCCATCTCATCCATTTTCTTTATTTATTGGGCTTTCCTCCAGGTTTTGTACAAAAGTAGGTGTGATAACCGGCTTAATGAAATCACTGAAAGGGCATTGGCTGATAAACGTGAGGTACTGTTTCAGCCCATTGATCTCTCTCTCTCTCTCTTTGAAGTTCATAATTTGTTTGGTTTCAATTTCTCCCTTCTTATGCACTTTGTCAATTGATGAGTTATTTTAGGCTGAGCTTCTTGGCAAAAAATATGAAGAGAAGTACAAGCAAGTTGCAGAAATTGCTTCTAAACTGACAATTGAAGAGGCATCATTTCGTGATACTCAAGTAAGATTTTGCTCCATATATTCTTTCAAATGTGTACTATAGTTATATATCCCAGCTCCTTCACAAATCGAAAGATTTGAGTTTACTGCTGCAAGATGCTATACACATAAGAATAAACCATTCCCTCCCTGCATCTCTATGATTAAACGCCTTCCCGGCTTCTTCTAGTGTTCCAATGCTTTAATTGTTTAGCTGGCTTGTTTATAGCATTTTCTAGCTTGTCATTTGTTTTATTCTTTTCCTAGTATTTAGTGCTTGTTGACTTGTTGGAGCATATTAGTTTCATATTCTTGAGATAAAAGGAAAAAAAATCCCTTATTCAGGAGAGAAAGCTGGAGTTGCAACAGGCAATCACTAAAATGGAACAAGGTGGCAGCACTGATGGTATTCTTCAGGTGAAGATAACATACCTTATTACTTTGGTTACTCAGGTAAACTGTTGGGAAGTGTGTGTTTCCATAGGAACTTATGCTATGTTTCGGCCACTTTTGGTTGTCTAGGTCCGTGCTGATCGCATACAACATGATCTTGAGGAGCTACTGAAGGCCTTGGTGGATCGTTGCAAGAAACACGAGCTTAATATGAAGTCAACTGCGTTAATTGAACTCCCCCCTGGTAAGTTGTTTTTCCCCTTGTTTTTCTACGTCTTGACAGTTTGTTCTGTTTTTCATTGCTCCTACTGAGTCTCTTTTGAATTCTGAACATCCTACCGTGGGTAAGAAGTCAACCCTACCAATTTCATCTGCATATGTGCATAATGTCATATCAGTTCTTGAGGTCCTATGTTTTCTGTGTTTGCTACTCAGATAATACAATTGGAACTCATTCTTGCTCAATTCTTGCAGTTATTATTGAAAATTGAATATTTTTCAATGGTTTTTGAATTTATTGTGTTGATGTTGTTTATTAAAAAAAATTTAATGGAAAACTCGAAGATAGTTGGTAACTTTTCAATTTGTTGCATCACATTTGTTTATTATATTTTCCATCTAACATTTTTGGTCTGAAATGGTCTTCTCCTTCTCAAGGCTGGCAACCTGGAATTCCAGAGATATCAGTTGTTTGGGATGAAGATTGGGATAAATTCGAAGATGAAGGTTTGCTTTCTTGAATATATTCCCTCCCCCCTTTCCCGTTCTTCATCAGTTGTCTTTCTGGCACCATATAAGTTGCATAATGTTTGACCTATGTGCATCCCTATATCACTTTCTGCAGGATTTTCTTTTGATGTAGCTGTGCCTGCAAATTCCAAATCCACATCTATTCTGAAGGAAAGTTCTCCAACTCATCGCGAATCCCCTGATTCTATGTCAAATGCTGATGCCAAGTCAGAAAACCATTCCGCTAAAGGAAATAATAGTACTGTTGAGACTGATTTGATGTATATGCATAGTGACGAAGAGTCAAAAAGTCCACAGGGCAGTCCACGAGAACGAACAGCATTTGATAGTCCATCGGGTGAATACTCTGATAACCAGTTCGGCAAGAGCTTTAAAACAGAATCTGAAACTGATAGGTATAATTTGGCTATTACGTGCAATATTTTCCATCTGTATTTTTCCATTTCTACTAGTTCCAAATTTTCATAGTTTATGAAGCTTTCAGAACTTTCATGTCCAGCACAACGTCTGTTTAAATCTAGGAGGGCATGCTTGATGCATGTTTCACTTTGTCTGAATCGTTTTGACCAGTGTCTTTGACCACTGCTCACTAGTGTCTTCATGCATCCTTAGCATGTCTTGCATCTGTCTCATTAGTTTATAAATAAATTAAAACAGAATATGGCATTTTATGTTCTGAATAGTAAAGCTGAAATGTAGTGTTAATTAATTATACCTTTATCAAGATTTATGCTCAGTCTCACTCCATTCTGGTTTTGAATGTTAAATAAAGCTCCTTATTTTATCTCTATAATATCTACTAATTCACTGCGTTGCCCTTAAAACGAAGTCCTCCAAAAGCAGAGAGGCTGCCCACCCACAGTAAAAGAACAAAAGCATCCCATGCTTCTCTCATCCTTGCATCATTGAAGTCCCTTTCTTGTCCCCTTTCCCCACCCGTCCCCTGCTCCCTTGTCTTTCTTATTCCATAGGAATAAGAGAGAAAAAAAATCATTTTATTCTTTCCTGGCTGAAACACATCTTCACCTCAAATCCTTCATGGTAAGTATTTTGAGTTGGTAACCAGAGCAAGATAGCAGCGAGGATAGTGGAGTAGTTGCCATATGGTTATGCCAATGAAAGGGGATTGTCACAGTGAGTACAATTTTTCTGGATGACTAGGACTTTGTACCCATAGTTTTGTTGCACTAATCCACTGGTGGAACTTCTTTTACTTCATTGAACTTTTGCCTCTCAGTTAGTTTTATAAGCAAAAAGGGCCTCGTAAGTTTAAACTAGATATAGCTTCTTAGGGGAAGTATGTGCAAGTACCTTGAGATTTTGTATTAACTCTGACTTTTGAAGAAATTTCTAAATCGATCACGGGAAGGGGAAAAAGAAAATCATGACTTAAGGTAGGAAAATGCTCAAGTATGTTATAGTGACCCATTATCTCTGTTCCTTGTCTCATTAAAAAGGTAGAAAAATGCTCAAGTTTTTGCAGTAGACAGATGATTGGCAATTTGCCTTCTGTTTAAGAGCTGCTTTTCAAGGCTTGGCGAAAATTTTCCGTTAAGGTAATTACGAAGGAGAAACTTGAATAGGTGGGTGGGGGATAAACAACCATTTGTTTGTACTGGCATTTTATACACGAATTTTGGCTCTTTGATTGGATTGATGTATATTAAAATGGTGAAACCTACTAGCACAAACATGTTTCTTCAGTGCCCTCATTGAGTCATGTCCCACAAGCTTTTATTTCAAGTCTTTCTGTGTGTCCTTGATCTTGTCGGACATGCCGTCTCTAAACTTGTGGCAGAGGCCTATAACTAGCTTTGCATCATTCTTATTCATGTCCTTTTCTTCTTCCCTTTCATTGGGTTAACAGATTTGATGAACCTGGCTGGGGTACGTTTGACAATAATGATGATGTGGATTCTGTTTGGGGCTTCAGTGCTAAGGTGAGTAGGCAAACCCTTAATCAGATTTAGTTTTGTTCAATGTTATTAGATGTCACATGTCTTGTCATTTTGTAAATATGTGCAAGTGCTGACTATTCCACTTAACAACTAATCTGCTGTATAAGTAATCTGAGACAAAATGTTGGCAAGCGGTAATGCTCTTTCCTTTTTGCATTCCTATATAGAATTGATAATTTTGTTTTTGAGAAAGTAACAACTTGTGTTCTATTTCCAAAGAATCAGAAACCTGTCACAACAAGTTACAGGTTTCCTAATTACAATTGAGGTAGAGTATCAGGAAGATCTTCAACACTTCAACAAAAATTACAAAGAGCTTAAGACATCTCTAACTGATTCTGGATCTTCCATATACTCCTGTTTACACCAAAGATGAAACAACACTAAACAATTCATCTTCATCCACTATGTGAAATAACATCTTCTTCTTTAATAAAACAAGATATCCTAGTTCATATTTTATACGGGAACATTTTTATTTATGAGTTTCCGATGTTGCATGTGTATCTTGGTTGCCCAATTAAGATAATTCCTGCTTCACCCTTGTACACACCCAATAATGATCTCAATTGCACAGTTGGATTTTGCTTTTTGATACTCCATCTGTTGATGATGATGGAATGCTAGTTTGCTCTGTTGCAGAGTCTCCCTGTACATTGACTAATAATATCCTGCAGGAGTCGGATCATGTCAAGCATGGAGAGAAACATTTCTTTGACTCAACTGATTTTGGTGCAAGTCCAACAAGGACAGAGTCTCCTGGGGCTGAAAGTAGATACCAGAAGAATAGCCCATTTACGTTTGAGGATTCAGTTCCTGGCTCACCACTTTCAAGAGCGGGAACTTCTCCGAGATATAGTGTAGGATCGAAAGATCCTTTCTTTGACAGTTTCTCAAGGTATGATTCCTTCAGTACAAATGATCGTGCATCTTCCCCACGAAAGGAGACTCTCACGAGGTTTGACTCCATAAGTAGTGCCAGTGGTTTTGATCACAGTCGAGGATACTCATTTGATGACGCTGACCCATTTGGATCCACTGGACCATTTAAGGTCTCATCTGAGAGTCAAAACACCAAGAAAAGTTCTGATCATTGGAGTTCGTTCTAGTTTGTGGCCATGATTTGTTATATTTGATTGCCATTGTTCCTCAGCGTTTTTCATGCCATCTATTTGCACGTGTGTGTTGTATAGTTTAGAAGGACAGGTAAAGTCTTGTCTTGATAAGATACAGTTTATATTGGTTTTCCAAATGTTTGAAGAATCCCAGTGTAGTCTGGTCTTCATGACAGAAAAATCCATTTTTTCCAGGATCAAGTTATTTTAGTCATGTTTTTTCTGCGTAGAGGGGAAAGAGAGGGAAAATGAGAAAGGAAAGGGGATGGAAGGGTTGGGTTTTGTAATTCATTTTTCGCTATGTACTGTTCGAGAACTGCAATATGTTTGTATCACAGTTTTTTTCGTTTGATATACTTGATTGTATCAAATGGTTTGCCACTTGCAATAATTTTTTTCTAGTGCTGATAGGCAATTGAAGAGTCGTGAGTTTTGTGTTTGGAATCATTGGCTACTGTATAATTTCACTAGCTATCAATGTCAATTCCCGCTTCGATAATATTCTCTCTGAGTTGAGGGTCCATTCTGACTACCTTCTATTCTTTTCAGACTCCACTTGTGGGATATACACGGTATTAATAACCTTTGAGCTACAAGTAGAACATAACACAACAAATTAAACGATTCGCACCCCACCTCCTCAAAATGTTCTCAATTTTGGCAGTAAAAAGTTATTTGTGTAATTATAGCGATAATTTCATAAACATAGTAACGTACATGAAAAATGTGATTAATGAATGGGTTGGGAGATAACGTTAGCTTAAATTAGTAAGTCACATTATTGAAATGCAATTACTAAATCACATCTTTTGAAATGCAACCGATAAATATGTAATATATATGGAGTATTCTTTTACATATAACTTTGATTTGAGTTATCGAATGTGAAACTTATACTTCACCAAAACACAGAAGATATTAAAAAAATAAATTGTTTTGACCTTTTTATGTTGTGTCTTTATATTCTTTTTGCACTTCTATGTTTTAAATAAACAAAAATATAAGTGATGCTTTGATTTGATTTTGTGGAAAAATTGTAAAATTTACCACTTATTATTGTTAAAAAATAAGATTATGTTCCCAAATTTTTTAAAAACAAAAAATTATATAGCCGAAGTTAATACTTCTCCGGCGGCTGCCACCAATTCCCCTCTCTCCGTCTCTTTCTCCGGCCAACTCCGGTAGTATGTTCCTCTCTGTATCTCTCTATGTTCGTCTCAGTTAAAGGTTTTCTTAATTGTTTGATTGATTATTGATAGGTTTGGGTAAATTGGAGATGGACATTATAATTAAAAAGTATCAGCAGAGATTCAGGAAAGTGAAGGAAGAGATGGAGAACTGGAATGAGCTACAATCTCGATTAATTTCTCAATTCATCAATGCTTCTTCCATCATTCAGAGGTTACAGGTACTTTCCCCAGTTTTTTACCCATATTCCAATGGCTCGAAATCAGTGGCTGAGTCCGGATTTTCAAAATATGAAAAATCAATATGCGGGATTCAATATCTATAAATATTGAGGGCTTTTGACATTAGCTCATAAAAGAATACATTTTTATGCAGATTCTTCAGGATTCTAAGAATTATGGTGCTTTGACATGTGTTGAAGGCATTCAAGAAGCTGTCTTGCTGAAACAAATGAATTCTCTACAAACTATCTTGCTTTCAATGAATGAAACTATGTAGGTCTTTCTATTCCATACTACTAAGTTATGTCTATCCAAACTAATCCTTTTTCCATTTGGGAGCATTCTAATACCAAAAACTTGAAAAAGGTCTGTTATATTAAAGTAGTGTTTATCTTGAAATAGTGATACTCAAGTCTCTAACTAGAGTAAATTAACTACTGGAAAACACTCTCTTTTGTCAGTTTTAAAACTCAAAATATTGTTGTTTGACCTTTTTATATTTGTTTCAGTATTTTTAAAAGCAAAAAGCGTAAAAAAGCTCTATGATTGGTTGGGGCTTTAAGCACAAAGGGAAAATAAAACGTGGGTTTAGTGAAAAAAAGGTGCAAATGGAGAAAAAATACATGTATGGTTAGTTCAAGTCTAATAATTATAAACATGAAAAACAAATATATGGACAGTGAAATTGAATATTTTGTAATGATAAAGTGAAATATCAATTCTTTAGTGTCACCTCTTCAGGAAACACTCATTTGCTAGGAAAAGTTTGTATTAGAGCCTTGATGGCAGGCACTGAAGTACACATTAAGCGAGGAGAAGTGCTCAACATTTTTTGAGCCTCGCTTCAGGGTTAAAGCACACCTTTGACAACACTGATTTGTTCTTTGTTCTTCTTTCTTGTATTTGATTATGCTAGTAAAAGTTACTCCTTCATAATGTTATATAGCAGTAATTGAGTAGCTTCTGCAGTTGTCTGTGCGTTAACTTCTTTGAGCTAGAAGTTGATTTATCAACTAAGAGGGTTAATTTTTTCCCTCTTTATGTTTGGTTCAATATCTAGGGAAAAGTTTCATTCGGTTGTGCTGTCGCTTGATAAGATGGTTCGTGATGGTAGACAGCTCATAAAAGGGGGATCCGTTCAGAAGAATTTGAAACAGCTACAGCAACACGTTGGGATGAAACCAAGCATTGCTGATTGCTTGGATGGGCTACAACTTCTTTATGAGATGCACCAATCAGAGTATGCATAACGAAGAACATATATATTTTTCCTGTTTTTCTTTTCCTGCCTTGTTTGTCTTAAATGAGAAAATTTGTTGTCTTTTAGTACTAGCAAATTCCATCATCGAGCCTTTATTAGGCGTGAGTATGTTGTTTTCCAAGTAAATTTTGTGCTTGCCTTTTCTTTGTGATAGATGTACTTTGATCTTTCTTCCTAGGAATTTGATAATCATATAATTATCCAAAAAAAATGCCAGATAATCATATGCAATCCGCCATCACCTTCTTAGTATCACAAGCTCACTTGCTCAATCAGGAGCTTTTTCTTGTTACTACGATAATGATTTGGCTGATCTATATACTATGACAGGGTACGATGAAGAAATTTTTTGTTTGGAATCAAGTTTACCTCTTTCTTCTCTTTCTCCTCCTGGACCTCCCTCACCTCCAATGAATTTGATATAATCATCCTTTACTGTTGGAACTATTTCTAATCCTTGCATTATTTGTGATATTGCATCGAACTTTTGTTACTGATTCCCCCAGTACATTTTTCAGGTACTGTCTGAAATTGTCGGTCATATCAGCAATTTCAGCATTTGCTTTAAAACCCAGGTATGATGTGACAGTTTTGGCCATTTATTTTCTCTCTAGATCTCACTGGCAGAGGTTGAGAGATAGGTTGTGATTTAGTTGTCCTCTGTCAATTTGCTTGGTTCCCCAAGAAAAATGTTCGGTTAATCCTAACTGATGAAAATAAAGACACTAGCTCCTATCCAGTGATATCATTTTTTATTTCAAGTGTAATCTAACTATTAAATAGGCCTCACATTAAGGTAACAAGTAATGCAGCATAATAATTTTCTTCATTTGAATCAGTGCACTAATGGTATGCAGATTGCAGGCCTCAGTAATTTCTAAACGTTTTCATGAATTATTCTCTACAGTTTTATGGCTGTATTGGTCTTCAAGCTTTGATCTACACGCAATTTTTCTGTTCTTTCAAAGGCTATCATTTTATGTCAGTATTTTTCGTATGAATACTTCCTAGAAAAGGAACAAAATAGTCAAGAATATGCAGAACTACTTTAAAAAGGCACTCTTAGTTTTTAATAGAGTGATGATAGGGATATTCAGGGTTTTCATAAGGTTCCGTCTCTCTCTGAACATTTATGCACATAGTGTAACTTGACTATCTTGCAGTGCAACTGATGATTTAGGTGCACTTCAGCAACTGTTGGTTGATCAGCCTAACATCCCCAAAGAGGAAGGTGAGTAAACGTAGTAAAGGAATTCAAGTGACTTGTTAATTGATATGGCATATGATGTGAGTTTGAATCTGTGCAAATCCCATTGTTAACAAAACTGGTGTCAGTATGAATCCAACAGTCTATCAGACAGTTCATCAATATAAGGCTGCAGTTATTCTTTCCTGTGAAATAAACATGTTGTCAGAACAAACTGTTATAGCATGGCAGTTTGAACTTGGCACATTTATGAAGAGAAGAATTCAAAATGTATTTTGGTTTTGTCAACAGTTGGGTGTGGTGATTACAAAGTTTGCTTTCTTTGAGAAAGGAAAGAAACACCTTTGTATTAGAGGTACCAGTCTATGAGTATGCATTTGTCTGACATGAGTCGATAATTCTCTCAGACAGGAGTATATGACAACCTAAAATTAGAAGGCAGACGTTCTTTTGGTGTGGCCTGAAATAAAGATATGGATGTTGACGTGCTAATGCATGGAGAGCTTATTATGGAGGAAAAAATAAAGAGCTGGATATTGCCCCTTACTCCTGGATTACCTGATCTCTAGGCTTACAGTCAACCTAGAAGACTCAGGAGTTAACTTAAGAGATAATAATTATTGAACTGTATCAAATCTATGAATTTTACACTCAGTCTCAGATATTTAGTTTCTGTGATTCCTCTTCTCTTTCCTTTGCTGATTAGGTATTTAGGCAGCTGTTACTCACCATAATATTTTTTAAGTTACTGATGATGTGTAACTTTGTTTAATCATCTCATCAAGTTATCTAAGTCCTGTAAGTTAAAGCTCCTAGGAAATATACAAGGTGAGAGCAACCATATGAAGCCTCTTAATCATGTAGTTTTGCTTGTAGCTACTTTATGCAGTAAGGTCTTGCTAGCTTGAATCGAGTTTCAGTTGTGTTAAAAAAGAAGCTTGTAAAACATTGTTTTAACTGCCCACCTTACATGTTATTGAACCCCAACTTCTACATTCTAATTGCTTCTCTTCTGCAGTTCAAGTCATTTTTGAAATCATATTTGCTGAAGAGATAGCTTGATGTCTACTAGCATGGATCCTTGGACTGATGAAGTGCTTTTGGAACTTGGAATGTGTTTTAAGTTCAGGAAGACTTAAGTTCTGACTAAAGAGCAGGAAATATCTTGCACTTGGGTGCTACATTACTCGAACTCTTCAAGTGTATGTGTCGGATCCTCCAAAAGGATCCGACATGGGTGTGGCAATATTTTTAGAGAATCCGAGCAACATAACTTTGGTGAAGCAGAGAATTATCTTGATCACTGTAGATGGAAGGTGTGTTGGACCTTGGAAATGGAAGAGAAGACTTTAGTTGTTGTGTATATTCAATTTCATTTATTGATATGTTATTAACTTTGTACAAACAACCTTTTGTTTTTTTTCCCCTTAGTAGCATGGTTTTGATTAAACAGCTAAACCCAATAACACAATTAAATACAAATCCTTCCTAATATCTAATTGATATTTCCCTAAACTCTATCTTGACCTTCATCCCATATTTGGGGTTGTAAGTACTGGGGGAACAAAGACCCAAGTCAAATTCAATGGACCACACATATATATTATTATACATATTATATATGTGTGTGTTTCACTGTTTATGTCGTTCTATTTAAGTTATATCGTCAAAAGAAATTAGAGGTGAAGACTCTTTTATTTTATTTATACTTTGTGCTATTTGATAATTAGATTGTCATTATCAAATGTTGCTAAAAATTGATAATGTAGGTTGAAGAAGAAATTTATGTTAGGACAATGAAAAGAAACAAAAACATAAAGTGCATGTATTTGGAAAAAAGAGGAAATGCATTCACACTTATAGGAAAATGATAGGAGAAAACAGTGTGAAGCACAAACAAAGAAAATTATCTACACCAAAAAGGTCTCAATTTGATTAAATTCTGTCTGCTATTTTTATTTTGTTCTATTTGTACTTCTTTTTTTCTTCTCCACTAATTTAAGATAAATTAGAAAATTATTAAATTTAGTAGTCTAAAAGGTACACTTATTTTTACTTAACAAACTCAGGTTTTTTGTTACATTGTGCAAGTACACCAACGAAATTATAATCCTAATTAATTGGTATATTCCTTATATAGATCTTTTTCTTGATTATGCTAGGTCTATGTAGTATGTATACATAATAAACTCAATTTTACTTACAAATTAATTAAATTATTAATCTAATGAATTTAAACTCGTGATACTACAATAGACAAAAAAATATATATTAAAATTTAGTAAATATTGTTCATATAGAAAAATATTGAAAATAACAAAACTTTTCTAAAGTTTTGAGCAAAAAAATTGTGTGTTCCTTATTAGTCAACCAAGTTTTTTTCTGAGTCAACTCAACAATTTTAAGTACATTAAAATATCACCCAACTACATATTAGAAAATCATAATTTGTAAGTTTCCACTTTGTTTGTATTCATCTAAATCCCTGCTGCCAGCTCTTTTTTCTTCCTTTCTTCTTCCTCACCCACACACCCCACCCCACCAACCACCATACATGGCCCCATTCAAACCCTAATTCAAGATTCATGGAAGAAATTGAATTCTGCTTAATTTCATCCTTGGGTTTTGTTTGAGAATTGATTTCATAAATTGAGTCTTGTGAGCTGAGTAACAGTCTTTTTTCATAAAGGTATGAACTTTTTCAGCTGACTAGTGAAAAGTTCAATTCTTTTCTAGTTTTCTTACAACCCCACGTAGAAGTTTTTGTTTACTCTCTTTTTTTTTGCTAGTTGAAATTGGGGTTCAAATGGTGTTGGTTTATATTGACTTTAGTGATTGAACTTTGATCAGGCAATTATTAGTTTTACTGTTCATCATTTGTTTTGATCACTGTAATTATGATCTTTGTTTGAAGAAGTACTAGTTGTAATTTCTCTTGTTGTTTTGTTCTGGTCATATTTTCAAAGATAGAATTTTGTAGATACAGAAAGCATGATTTTGGTGTATATCAGCAAAGAAGAGTAATCAAGTGAATAGAAGGGAAATGACAATGGCTTGATAAAATAATCAAAGCTTGGATAAAAGAATTCCTTTGAGTGGACAATCACTTAGTATTGTGTAGCATCCTATGAAGTCTCTTTTTGATTTAGGATAATCTTTTCTTCCCAATTTTTTGTTTTCTTTGTTGGTGTTATGCGGTGTTGCTTTTAACTCGAGAATACAACTCTAGAAAAATGGATAAGGGACATAGTGCTTCACTAGTTTAGATTTGCTTTCTCAATGACATAATGGCAGCTGTAGTATTTCATATCAATGGTAGCGAATTCTTGCTCAAGAGGTCGGTTTATGCATAGTGTGTCATTTGTTTGAGATTCTGTGTCGGGATCTAAAGTTATGTTAGATGCTTTGACAGGTACAAAGCTTTAATGGCTGAAAGCTGGGATGGGAATCATGATCCTGGTAGCCCGTCCGAGGAGAGTTACCATCTTGAGAGACTGCACATAGAACCAATTTATGATGCATTCATATGCCCTTTGACAAAACAAGTAATGCAGGATCCTGTTACTCTGGAAAATGGCATGACTTTTGAGAGGGAAGCTATTGAAAAATGGTTCAAGGAATGTAGGGATAGTGGAAGAAAGCCTGTTTGCCCTTTAACACATAGAGATCTGAAAAGCACAGAGCTGAATCCAAGTATAGCTCTACGAAATACCATTGAAGAATGGAATGCAAGGAATGAAGCTGCACAAATTGATATGGCTCGCAGATCATTATCTATGGGTAGTGCCGAGGGTGACATTATGCAGGCTTTAAAGTTTGTTCAGCACCTTTGCCAAAAAAGTCGTGCCAACAAACATGTTATCCGAAATGCAGATCTCATACCCATGATTGTAGACATGTTAAAAACCAGCAGCCGCAGAGTTCGATGTAAAGCTCTTGAAACGCTTCTAGTTGTGGTAGAGGACGACGATGACAATAAGGTTGTAGAACTTCGGTAAAATAATATTTATGTTGTTACCAAAGTCTGTTTTATGATGTTGATTATTCCTACTGTTTATGTTTTCCCTTACTAATTTCTTTTCTTTCATTATATGTCCTGCTCTTTTCTTGCAGGAAATAATGGCTGAGGGCGACAATGTACGCACAATAGTCAAGTTCTTATCAAATGAACAATCCAAAGAACGAGAGGCAGCCATTTCTTTGCTGTATGAGCTATCCAAATCGAAAAATTTGTGTGGAAAGATCGGTTCAGTTAATGGGGCCATTCTGATTCTGGTTGGGATGGCCAGCAGCAAATCTGAGAATCTTGTGACTGTTGAAAAGGCTGAGAATACTCTGGAGAATCTGGAAAAGTGTGAGATTAATGTAAAACAAATGGCAGAAAATGGCCGGCTGCAACCCCTATTAACTCTACTACTTGAAGGTACTTTACCTGATGTCTGAGTGTCCATCTCTTGTGCCTCTTTGTATTACTCTAAATATTTGTTCCAATCGATTGTTAAATGAAATGGATCATGGGCCTAAGACAACCTCAAAAGTTATGTGGGATTTCCTTCATGGGGAGGGTAGGATGTATGCAAACCTTACACTCAAATAAACTCCTTTTTTCTTAGGCAGCATATTTTACCTCTTCTTATGATTCTAGTCGGTATTGTACACCATACACAATTAGGGATTTTGATGATGTGGGAGTGTGTAGAAAGTTCTTTTCTTCAAAGCATGTCCAAACCGTGTTTAATATTTTTTGATAGGAAATAAAGGGAGAGTTTACACTAGAAGTTCTAGACAGAATATGAAAGCGAAAAGGCAAATATCTTTAAGAATAATGGTTGAATGTATTACAAAGCTGAAATACAGCTCTATTTATAGGAAAAAGGACTCTTAACAATCCTCATCATAACAATCTAGAACTCCTAATTACTGTGAATCAGGAAACTGATTAAAGGAACTAGAAAATAACATTTTAAAACAAGGGAGCAATCAATTGATAAGTTACCTAAAATTAATATGACCTAACTGATACCCCAATCCTATATGACTGCTACATAACTCACCACGTAGCAGTTTGCTACAGTAACAATGAACTATTAAATGACTTTGTGGAGTGTTCCATGAAAGTTTCCATCTTCATTTCTGCATCAGCTATCCTTGGGTGGGAAAAAAACTTGCCTCAAGTTTGGACACCGTCGATCAATAAGATGTCCATGCAATCCTACATCCTTTCTTCCTTTACCTTTGCCCTTCCAGTTGAAGTTTCTTCATGTGGAACTCTTTGATTTGCATTGCTTCCCCTCCTTGTCGTAGTTCACTTCCTTATGTGGCATCCTTTTCCTTTTCCCTGGTAATTGAAGTTCTTTGCATGTGCAGCTCTCTTAGTTTGCATCGCTTCCCTTTGTCGTAATTCACTTCCTTATCTAGCATATAAGTTGATTCTAAATTATCATGTGCTGCAAGTGCATACTTTTCCTCTGAAATTATGTGATGTTCATGGAGTGATGTATTGCTTGATATTCATGAATATTTTCTAACGAAATCAGATCTGAGTTTCCATTCTGTAATAGACGAAGTCTTGACTTTCAAAACCTTAGTAGTTAAACAGTCAGGTAGTTGGGGTGTACCTGAAGACTGTTGCTAGTCCCTCCCCCGTCCTAGTAGGCCCGTTGATGAAAATTTGATGCTTTTTGGAACTCTTCTTAAACACGTGGTAGTTATTGTTTTTCTCATCATCATTCTGTAGAGCCATAGAAACCGTCATAGATTAGAGGAGATCCCTAATCTATGGAACATGCTCCTATTTTTCATCATCAGACTTTAGTACTCCCTCCGTCCCATTTTATGTGAGGTAGTTTGACTCGGCACGAAGTTTAAGAAAGAAAGGAAAACTCTTAAAACTTGTGGTCTAAAATGAATGATAGAAATTTGTGTGACTATAAATCATTTCACTAAAGGGTAAAATGGACATTTAAAAGTTAAATTGTTACTTAATATAGAAATGTGTCATTCTTTTTGGGACTTGCTAAAAAGGAAAGTAAGTCACATAAATTGGGACAGAGGGAGTAATAACTTTTTTTTCTGGATTACTTGCCCTGCGTCTGAAATTTCATAGCAACTATCATGATTATCATGTAGGATTTTTTCTTCCTCATTCATGAACTTATCAATTATTACGATATTCATTAAAGTTCTCTTTGATTTCGTCCAACTCTTTCTCCAACAGCGTAGACCGTCTCAACTAACCTTTCTTTTTGACGTGTTTTTTGGGGGTTTCATATCTGACTGTATAGTCTTGATTATACAAATAGCACAAATTTGCCACATTCTACTCACTCCCTCTCTCACGCCCACGGAAGAGAGGACATGCAGGGGTAGAAAGAGAGAGTTCCATATCAAGAGTGTAATCAGTAGTTTTCAGACTACTTAGCAACTCCCTAATAGGGTAGGTTAGCATGATTCCTTTTATGTACAAGATCTTTTCTTTAAGCACTTACTAAGGAATCATTTGGTAAGAGATCTAGTAGTGAAGGCTTATCACTTTATTTCTCATAAACTAGCAGGAACTTCAACATGTACATGGGGGAACTTGCTCACAGACATGTGTGTATATCTAGTTTTGTATGTTTAGTGGCATTTTAGTTGGTTGGAGCCGCGGGGGGGTTGGAGCACACCCCTTCTTCTGATGTCCTTTCAGTTAACCAAAAAATCACATACTGTTGGCTGTTCCATACTTCCATTTAAAATTTTCTCCTTCAGACTTATGTACTTACTAAACTGATTACTTCATGCTCTGTGTTTGAGCTAAGTGGATATGCCCAAACTCATCACCCATGAACATTTGGGAGCAATTTCCCGCATTTACCATAATTGCACTGTTGTTTATCTTACACTGATTATGTCTCTCTGAGCAAAATCATTTTCTTTATTTCATTCAACATCTTCCAAGTTAATTTTATTGTCCCGTCACTTGTTCCAGGATCGCCAGAGACCAAACTCTCCATGGCTGTTTTCCTTGGTGAGCTGGTTCTTAATAATGATGTGAAAGTGTTAGTGGCTAGAACTGTTGGTTCATCACTGATCAGCATCATGAGATATGGTGATATGTCATCAAGGGAGGCTGCTCTAAAATCTCTAAATCAAATCTCGTCTGATGAGTCTAGTGCCAAGATCCTCATAGAGGCAGGTATACTTCCCCCTCTCGTCAAAGATCTATTCTTTGTTGGGGCCAACCAATTGCCCATGAAACTGAAAGAGGTCTCTGCCACAATTCTTGCAAATATCGTCAACACAGGTTATGATTTTGATTCAGTTCCAGTTGGATCTGAACATCAGACTCTTGTCTCAGAGGACATAGTTCACAACTTTCTACATCTTATTAGCAACACTGGTCCTGCAATAGAATGCAAGCTTCTCCAGGTTCTTTTTGGACTCACGAGTTCTCCCACAACTGTTTTTAATGTTGTTTCTGCCATTAAAAGCTCAGCTGCTACTATTAGTTTGGTTCAGTTTATAGAGGCTCCACAGAAAGATCTTCGAGTAGCTTCGATAAAGCTTCTGCGGAACCTCTCTCCACACATGGGTCAAGAACTTGCTCGTTGCTTACGTGGTACATCAGGTCAGCTTGGTAGTCTAATTAAAGTCATATCAGAGAACACTGGTATAACCGAGGAGCAAGCTGCAGCAGTTGGACTTGTAGCTGATCTCCCTGAAAGAGATAGGGGACTTACAAGGCAAATGCTAGATGAAGGTGCTTTCCAGCTGGCAATCTCCAGGATTGTCAGTATCCGACAAGGAGAGACAAGAGGGAATCGCTTTGTTACGCCATATCTAGAAGGGCTCGTGAAGGTTCTCTCAAGGATCACATTTGTTTTAAATGATGAGCCTAATGCTGTTTCACTTTGTCGTGAACAGAATGTTGCTGCACTCTTCATTGAACTTTTGCAGACCAATGGACTTGACAATGTGCAGATGGTTTCCGCCATGGCTTTGGAGAACTTATCTCAAGAATCCAAAAACTTGACCAAATTGCCCGAGATACCAAAGCCAGGTTTTTGTGTCTCGATCTTCCCTTGTTTGAGCAAACCACCAGTTATAACAGGATTGTGTAAGGTCCATCGTGGGACATGCTCTCTGAGAGACACCTTCTGTCTCTTGGAAGGACAAGCGGTAGACAAGTTGGTGGCACTTCTGGACCACACAAATGAAAAGGTCGTTGAGGCATCACTTGCAGCTGTATGCACTTTGTTAGATGATGGAGTTGATATTGAACAAGGTGTCCATGAATTGTGTGAGGCTGAAGGAATCAAACCTATACTGCTTGTGTTACTTGAGAAGCGGACTGAGACTCTGCGCAGAAGAGCAGTTTGGGCAGTTGAAAGATTACTTCGTACAGAGGAGATCTCCTTTGAAGTTTCTGGTGATCCAAATGTGAGCACAGCCCTCGTAGATGCTTTTCAACATGGTGATTATAGGACACGACAGATTGCTGAGCGGGCACTGAAGCATGTTGACAGAATTCCAAACTTCTCCGGCGTATTCCCTAACACAGGCTGATATTCGTCGAGCTGTTTAGGTGGAAATTGTGGTCATTTATTTCCTCATTAGTTTCTTAGATGAATCACAGTGTGTTGTTGTATGGAGCAGGTAAATAGTATTTTCATTTCTTCTTTATAGAGGGGTTTTTGAATTCTTTCTTCTGCCCCTAGGCCACTTTTTAGTGGTCATTTTCATTCATGTCTATTCATTCTATTTTCTTCACAAGATTATTTTCCTCTCTAGGAGTTGATGTTAGATTTATTGTTGTAAAATATGTATTACTATTTCAAACATTACGAGTTGTTGCCGAACCATTAGAAAAATTGCTCTATGATCTGAGTCAGTTTATTTGAACTTCCTTTTGTCCCAAAATTGTTGGCACCGAGTTAACATACTTGAGTTCCTTTTCATTTTTTCTCATTATGTGGAAACCATTGAAATGGAAGATTCTGTAATAATGACAGAAATTGTAGCATGTGATTCAGAGCAAATATATCCTCCGCTGTTTGAAAAACAATGACCTATTTGTATCTATTCGTTACACAAATGGCTTGGATATAACCCTTTTGATTGACCAAAATGAAATAGCCGGTACTAGTGTATATATCTCAAACATATATATTGCTCATACGGCAATTTGGGATAGACGAGCTTACTCTATAGGATAACTAATAAAATTGTTATCATGTGATCTTCAGGTCATGAATTCCAGTTATAGAAACAATTTCTTGCAGAAATGAAGGATATGATTGCGTACAATAATCTTTGTAGTCCAAACCCCACACATAACAGGAACTTTAATGCATCGGGCTGCCCTTCAAGGACAGTAGGACCTATAACATCATAATAATCTTTGATTGGTCCACACATTATATGCTAGGCATAACATGAGAGAAACTTAAAAACCAGAGTTCATTATTTCACTGCTCAAAAGACAAATTACAGAACAATTGAATGACCTGCATGACATCAATAGAACAAATGGGAATAACAATGAAATAAACAAGAATATAGATTTAAGTTAAACAGCATCAAACGTCCAACCAAATGGTAAAGACTGTCCACAACAAAAGAATATAGGAGAGAAAAATGACTGCACATATATTGTGACTAGTTGGAGTTCTTGATCAGTTACAAATGCAGTACTGCCATGGATTTCGTCAAGCAAGAAGCAGCATCCAATTCTTGCGCAAGACGATTCCTTGAGATATGGCTCCAGTTTATTCCAGCATCGGTTACATCTCCAACGGTCAAGAAGTCTAGCACCTGCCCGAATATTTTGAACATTTCGACTCCAAATATAGAGTTTTTATCAGCTATAAATGCAGCATTCCAATCCATTGGGGCATCTGGATGGATTGAAACTTCTCTCCAAGTGAGAGGCATAAGATCTAGCTCCCAGAGTTTCCTTACTGCTTTGTTTCTCCTGCCAATCTGACCTTCCCCTTCACACCAGGAGACAGAGAGCATGAATAGCCGACTATTGCAGCATATAAGTTTAGGGTGGTATTCATGAACTCGGGGAGGGAATGGACTAGTTTGGATTCTAACCCAATAGCCCTTCTCAACGTCATATGAAGCTAGCTTATCAGTTTCTGAATAAACATAAAACAACCCATTGCACACAACCCCTGAACAAGCTATTCCGAAATCTACAGGAAGCCTCTGGATCTCTGTCCATTTATTTGACATGGAATCATAAATTTCCCCAGAATCCAGAGGCTCATCCCAGCACCCGAGACCTCCTACAGCAATCAAGAGAAAGCGTCTTTGATCTTTATTTGAAGGTTCGGTTTTTTGTTTGACAAACTTGTATGGTTTCACATTGGGAAAGAATGTAACTTCGTTCTCATCCAGAGAATGTCGAAATTGGCGTCTCACTGAAAGTCTATGAGGATCTTCATAAACATCAGATACACCACCAACTCTTGGACGGTAAAATCTTTTGTCTCCTCGAGTTTGTTGATTCCTAATAATTAAACAATCTGAACTGATCTCATAAGTTCCTAAAATAGGGGATGATCTTGCATGCTTCATCGGTGCAGCTTTACGCCACGTTCTCATCAAGGGACTAAAAACGAGCACACTTTTATGTGTCTTGAATGAGCTCTTATCAACCTTCCCAAAGTTAGCAAGGCTAGAACAACCTCCAGCAACGTAAACATCATCATGGATACCAGCAACAGAGAATAAAAACCTCCCTTTCAGAACTTCAGAATTCATTTTGTGCCATTGGTTGAAGGAAACATCAAATGCATGTATTTCTGCGGAACAACAGCCATCTTTTACAACCCCAAAAAGAAACAACCATGGACTCTGGAACGAACCTTCCTGCCTCATTCGCCAGAAACGAGGTGTCATTGTCAAGTTTCTCCATTTCTTGCAGACCATCCTAGCATTCACGAGACTTATAAATGGAAGCCTCAATAAGCACATTTCGAGGATATCATCTGGCAAAAACACATTCATGCTTTTGTTCTGGAGTGCTGCTTCAAGCTCTAGAGATTTCCTATTAGACCTCCTCCAGAATTTTTCCCTCATCCCATAAGAGAAGCAATCTACTGACGTTTCTTCATTTCCACATATCGGGTTGTACCCTTTGCCTTCCTCACTTGCATTTGATCTTCTTCTACCGCATGAATCCCCTAGGTCGTCACCAGTGTCAGCACCCACTTTGCAACCACCCCCTCTGCCATATAGCGTTAGACATCTCAAGGAAATACCCTTGCTGTCATCCTCTTCTTCTCCTCCACTTCTATGGTTCTTCTTTTTCAACTTTTGGCTCACACTTCTGACTAACCTTTTAGACACGCTTAAAGACTCCAGATCTTGTTGAAGAGATTCTTCTCCTGTTAATCTTTCTGATGTCATCTTATTATCCTACAACAGTATTAAAAAAGACCATGTCAATATATCACTGATTCCTTTCCACTGTTTAATGATCATAATGTGGAACGTTTGTAACATAAATTGACAAGTTATTGGAAATTCAAGTCCTAGATACTTCTTCAAATACACACGAAGCACCAACATCACACAATCATTTTTCTTTGTTTGAAAGGAGAAAAAAAAGAGGTAATATCTATATGCCTAAATAATAATCCGAATTGACATGAATCTCAATGACAATGACCAAGAATTGACAATTGGTAACGTAAGTAAATATAGAATACACGTAATCACACAAAAAGATTTCTTTTTATGAATAGTTCATTTTAAATATATAGTATAAATAAGTCATATCTTGCTCATACCAATAAACAAAGCAACCTCTTCAGACCCCAAAATAAACCCTTTTTGTTCTTCTATCTTGTTTGCAGACACCTAAACTTTCTTGAAGCAATGAGAAATATTACTCCTCAAACTCACATACACCTTAAAGTAGAGAAGTACAATAGCCCGGAAAATCTATCACCTAGTCCTAGGAACTAACAAATGAATGCAGATCCCTTTTTCAAGAGTGATCAAAATATATGATTCATTCTTTCATTACAGCCACTAGGAATCTAAAGAAAGACCTCCTATACATTGCAAAGCCACAATTTTTAGGTTAAAATGAACAAGGATGCTTCAAATTTCATTGAATATTTTTCTTCCTGAAATATCTTCCAGTATCCATCCCTAATCCCTTAACCTAGAAAATCAATTGAAACTCCAATAATCAGAATCCATTCAACCACCCACCCCAGGACAAAAAGAAACAGCTAAAACACAGATAAAGCAAATCCAAAAGCTTAGACAGCACAAAGACAAAATAAGCTCAAAAACATAGACATACATGAGCTAAAACCATACTGTAGAACTCACAAGATCAAAATTTTATCACAAACAAATCTTGAAACCAGAAACATAGCTACATACCCAAATGGAGAAAAAGGAAAAGGGACAGAAACCATGTTAGCAAACCTCTTTAATCAAGTCATTTGAGCTCCATAGATCATTTGGATCCACAATCAAGAATCAAGATTCATTTTTTTTCTCAGACAAAGAAGAAAAATCAGAACCCCAAATGAGATCTTGTTGTCATATCAAAAAAGAAAGCATCTTTAAGCTGAGTGAAGCAAGAATGGATCAACAACAAAAAGATGAAATGGTCCTCATGTGAAAGAATGTTAAAAAGGAAACCCCACAAATTGTAATCAAAATAGGTAAGAACCTAATTATCATTCCAAGTAGATGAAGATGGAGAAGTATACTTTTTTTTTAATATATATTTGTGTTGGTTGAGAATGAATTTAGTAAAGTTAACTCAGATTATAATTTTATACAAAATAGCAAATACAAAAGCGACCCCTCTCTTTTCCACATTCACTGCGCTATCTGCCTTTTGTTTTTTTCTTTATTGGTTTTAAAGGTTATTCATGTCTTAATTTATGTGATTTTTTTTGTTATTATAAGTTAAGAAAATTTTACATTAAAATATTAAAGGCTGTTACAAAAAATATTATATAAGTTTCAATTATTTACGTGTTAATATAATAAGAACATAGATATTTTAAAATATAACAAAAATTTACATAGTTTGGGTTAACGTTTGACTATAAATTTTGAATTTTTTTCTTCAAATACATCAGATTTTAAAAATTTAATCTTTAATATTTTCAAGTTGTCATTTTGGGACTTTCACTAACAAAACTTTAAAAGTAAAATACATTTCCAAATATTACTTCGAAAATTCAATTTTTTAAATTTTAATTTCAAAATCTATGCTCAAACAGGAGTTGAATGTCACCTAAATTGAATTGGACAAAGGTCAAAGGAGGTTCTAATATCTCTTTTCTTTTTCCATTTTCTCATAATTCATTATTCTTTTTTAAAATATAATCTATGTTAAATGTAAATGTAACTAATTTCCATACTCTATATTTGTTGGCTCGAGACACTATTTATTTATAAATATAAAAACATTTCGTTGAAAAAGAGTTTGTAGGCACACATTTTTCCTTGCATTTCCAACGTGTTCTAAAAAAAAAAAACATTTCCAATAAAATTGTTCAAATGGGACCTAGAAATTTTATACATTGATGTTTCAATTAATAATATATAATAATAAAATTGAAGAAAAAAAAGAGAGAAATAAGAGACAAAAATAAGTTTTCATTGGACAAGAGCATACAATAATTTTATTATGAATTAAATGGAAGTTAAAGAGGAAAACTTTCAATTGAAAAATCAATTCCATTTAATAGGATGAGTAAGTAAGTGCAATTGCCAATTATTTTGAATTTAATAAATGCACCTACCACAAAAAGAGTATTTGAAGTATTAATATTTATTTATAATACTTTTTATCCAATGTATTTTTCCTTCTTTTAGGGTTTTGAGTATTTCTTTTCATTTCTTTTTAGGTGGCAAGTGATTAGGACAATTAGCCAATAAAATTATAGTAGTAGTTAGTTTTTAATCATAAAAGGCTACTATGGGATCCTTGATGTTTGGTTATGGAAGTGTTTAACAAGTAATTAGTTGCATAATTTTTCAGTTTTTGATAGAAATGAGATTTTAATTCTTGAATTGTTTATTCAAAAATCTTGTCTTAACTTGGTCTTTTCAACGTAAATTCGGATAAAACGTGTCACAAAACAAATATTCAATACCAAATAAGAAATAAAATAATAACATATTTAATTTTTTACTTGACGTTTGTTTTAAAACACCTTTCAAGATATTAGTGTAAATAATATTTTGCATTATCATGATATCCAATAAAACTTAATAGACAATCTTTCATTTTATTATCTTATAAATAAAACATGTTACATGACACAATGGATATAAATGTCTTGATAGTATAATTTTACATTATTCGTGAACATTAGTTAAACTCTATTTTCAAACAGAATTGAAAGTAACAAATAACAATTATAAGATTTTACTAAAATTTCTCCAATAATTGTCGAGAATCATGTTCACGTTTTACTATTTTACATCAATGCACCAACTAAAAAAGGATTATTTTTTTGACAAAAATAGTTTTTACAATCCAATCTAATATTGTTTGTTTATGAGTTTGGGTTTATGTTTGTCAATTTGTGTAGGTGGCAAGTGATTAGGACACTTAACCACCAAAGATTAGTAGTAGCCCACATGATCCAAAATGCGTGGCAGTGGAATTAATGAACAATAAAATATGTATATATATTTTTCATACAGAATTATTATTAAATATTAAGTGATAATTCTCATGAATTATTAAGGTTAAATTGTTTAATTTTAACTTAATCATCAAATCGAACCTATAAGCAAGTTTTAATAGCAATTACATTTTTAGCACCTTCATATCCTTCGATCTATTAGACTATTACCGATAACATATTCAAGAAGTTTCCTAATAACAATTGTTTAAATAGTCATGACTTTCTCAACATATTGATCTAGTGATCCATAGACATATAAAACAGTCTCACAAAACCATCCAAAATCGCAAAATCATCCTCCACAATTCTACAACTATAAACAATAAAATATCATTTTACAAATTTGTTAATTTAAGCACATGAGGATTTCTCGTTGAAGGTAGACTTTAGTTAATAAAGTTAACTTCTAATTCTTCATACTCGAAAAGAGATATATACAGCAATATTTAAATAACAACGCAACATAATTTTTCTATAAATTTAACACCTTTAGGGGTCGTTTGGTTGGGAATTAGTTATCTCAGGATTAACTATCTTGGGATTAGTTATCTTGGGATAACTTATTCCATCACTATGCTATAAATGGTGGATAAGTTATCCCAAACATGTCAACCAAACAAGACATCTAAATTTTTTCTCAGGTGTATTTTTAAATACATCTCAGGATTATCTATTCTTGTCCCTCACACCAAACGAAGGAAAAAACTTACTATATTTTAAACTAAATTATACAATCAGATAGTAAAGTCCATGATGTTTTTAATATAAACTCAATTTATTAGATATTATTTGAATAACATAAGAGCAAAAAGGGAAAGAATACGAAATGCCAACGAGTTGAATCCGACGTGGTCAATCGAATTAAAAAAAAAGCAAACGTGGCTCATTCTGATTGGATAATGACACCAATGCCCGCCGATGACGTGGACCGCCGTTCTCATTCAAATACTTGTACATAGCTTCTGCGATTCCGGTACCGGCAGAAGTTGGCAGGAAGACGGAGAAATCGGGCAAATGGAGATTAAGCTGTATACGAGATCTATTATTTTGATTGTTGTTATTGCTTTCTTATCTGTTTTACCAGCTGCGCTCTGCATCGAAGATAAATGTTCTGCTTGTTCCGCCATTGCTGTAAGTATTTACACTCATTTTAAGCCAATGTGTATAGATTCACTCTAACTTATTTTATAGAACCTTGAATTCGATTGAAGACTAATTATTGGATATAGTGGACGCCGATTAATTTGAGATTGAGAAGTAGTACTTGATTGATTGTTGTATGCTCAAAGTAATGTGAAAGCAAAAAATTGTATATACTTGACAGCTGATTCACTTGTTGTGCCTGATTTGGATCTGACTCGTTTGTTTTCATGATTCTCAGGAGGAGCTAGAGCATGGACTATTGAAAGTAAGAAAACCATGTTGCTTCGGTGATCTTTCTCTCTTTTGTTGTATATTTTACCTTGTAGAAGTTTGTCATAGCTCAATCTATCAGGAATATGAAAAAGGAAGAAAAATAAATCATTGTAACTATTTGCTGTGATGGTATCTTACTATAGGTTAAAAATGGAGATATTTAGCTTCTTCTAGCATGATTTGTATAAATGGATATGAATCCTGACTTGAACTGAGAACTACTCCTTATAATGAGGTGAAAATGTTTGAAGTTGTGCTAGTCAAAATTTGATGTTTTGGGAAGACAGATGATATGTTGCTTGCCATTCTGTAATGTTTGAACTGCTCCTTTCTTTGTATCTCACTAGCTTATGCTTGTGTACATGATTTATACATGGTGAAGTAAGACTCTTAAGTTGTGCCAATGCCAAAATTGATTCACTTTTGAGACGAAAAGTTGTTAATAAAATGTCGCATTCAGTGATATCCTTATTTCTTGGCTACTGTGACCAATCATAAAGTTGGGTTTTTGAAACTGCAATTTACTATAAGCAAGCTTCTAAAAAAGATGGAAGAATCAAATGCAGAATTACCTACATGGCAAACTCCTTGAGAAAGAGGATATAGTTAATAGTGGTATCAATAGTTTTATAGAACTTTTTAAAATCAAAGCGCCAAAATAATTGATTACTTGGACAATACATTATACATCAGAAGTAAAACATGTTCTGTTCAAGTTGTCTTTCTTATTTTCACTTATTTAAAGTAGTATAATTTCATGTCTATTCTTTGACATTTTCACTGGGATAATATGTGTATATTTTATAGGAAAAGCCAAGAAACCATTTAGACATGAGACATCGCCTGGATTCTAAAGGTCAGCGTGAAGGGAAACTTATTGATTACAGGTCAAATATTTATGATCACCTTATTGATTAATAGGGTCTTTGCTTACATCAGTTCCTAATTGCCTTATTCTTTCTCTTTTTGTTACAACTTCAAAATCTGTTACCCAGTTGTATTTAAGAACCAATCTAGGTCACAGTTCAAACATATTTCTCTATATCCTATCAACTTTCAGGTTAAAGAGTTAAATAATATTGGCTTTCTTCCCTGACGGAACTATATTATAGATACTTCTTCCAGTTTGAACATGCTTATTGATCTTTCTTCTTGTGTTATTTGCTCATACCATATCCACTCTTTCTAAGGGTATTGCATATGTCATTTTCTAGGAAATGTACTTGCATAAAGTTTATACTTTTCTTCCCCTTTCTCCATTCTCAAAAATCTTTTGTTCCCATTTTTTCATTTAGAAAAACTAGTTGTACGAAAAATATAATCTGAATCAAGCCCTTATTAGATGTTCGTTATTTGGACAAAAGGTAAGCATCAGCTTGGATCTACGAGAATAGACATATGAGAAGAGTGGTCTCAAGTTTCAACACAATTATTTGATGTTCACAATAAGTTGTTCATATTATGAGTTCCAGAAGATGAGTAGGTGGGGAGCATAGATAATTTGGTGCATTACCAACTTTACCCTTGGAACTACAGTCAGTTTTTTCCTTTTTAATTATACTAAAAGCAAGTTATCACTCATGCATATTTTTCCTCTCTTTCCGCTGATCCAATTTTAAGGGTCTGATAATCCCTTCCGTTTCATGTTGGCCTCTCACTGCTCTTAGATGTCATTGCTCTCTTTCCTCTTCTTTTTACCTTCCCTTCTTGACTCACTTCTAATTCCCCCTTCCCCCGATGACCAGATTCCTTGAGCTGCTAGGAGTAACCACTTATAGAGTGCTGGGAATTCCATATTGCTGACTTGCAGTTGCACAATCTTTTTTCCCTGTTGTTGAGTTGACATGCATATAAAAGTCTATACTTGTGTGATTTTAGTAACTTTTTTGATTTATTTCTTCAAGCAGAGGCAGTGAGTTGCGAGTTGTTGAACTCTTAGATGACCTCTGTGAAAAGATGCAAGATTATACACTGGAGAAGGTAGCCTTTCCTTGAAGTCTTTCTAGTTTCTCATCGCTATATGTATTAATTGACACAATTGAATCAAACCTAAACTTTGAAATAAATAAAAGGTTTGTACACTTTATGCTCACAATTAGTTGAGTGAAATGTTTCTTTAATGCTAATGATTTTCCCTTTTGCCTGTTAGGTGGATTCAAGCACCAACACGTGGATCAAAGTAAACAATTGGGACCTTCTCAAGACTAGTATGTCTCATGACTTCATTTCTTCCCCTTTTTGGTACACTTTTTCATTTTTATAATTGGACTGCTAATGTTGCTAATATTGAGAGTTGAAATATAAATTTCTTAGAAGGTCCTATACCTAGTTTTCTGTCTACCCGCAAGGCCCTCATCAGCTATCTTCCTGCCAAATTAACTTTTGGATGTCATGTCTTGTAGAGTTGAATGTCTGTGAGCACCATATTCTCTCTCTGTATATACTGGTTCATCTCTCTGGACGAGTTGGGCATAATGTTAATTGTTGATGGACTTGAGTATTTTGGGGACATGAGATTTTTTATCTCTCACATTCATTCTGTTTTGAAGCACAAACCTCAGCCAGAGTCCAGAATCATTATAGTTCTAGCTGCCAAATTACACACCATACATGACGTACATTCATGTGAATAACATAATACCTTGTCATTTGTGTTGCAGGGATGATCTAGCATGTTCTTAGTTCGCAAGTCAAAGATCTTCTCTTTTTAAATTCCTTTCATTCATTTACACATAGGTAGCTTGGGGGTATGTTCTAACAGCTTGGAAACTGGGAACATGATTATGATACCACTGTTCTAGGCTAAACCTAACAATTTCTTATTGCCCGAATCAATAACTGAATTCTCATTTATGAGTGCACTGAGAACAGGAATAAGTTATCAATTTCCTCCGTAAATCATCCCTGGTTTTTATGTATTAGAGTTTACAGAGATCTTCAATGTTAATGTTTTGCCTATTTTTTTTTAATTCCTTGATAGATAAGCAAGAAGCTCGAGCACATTCAAAAGCTATGTCATCCTTTTGTGGAAGGTAAGAGAGGAACCATGTACACCTCTTAGCTACAGTGAAATTTCTACTTCTGTTCTGATTCTACTCTAAATATAATACACTTTAATAATGCGTTTGTCTGGCCAGGTTACTCGAGCAAACTGAAGATGAGGTAAGATGATTTTCCTACAGCAATGATGCTTCTTCGTGGTTGAAAGCTACCTTATCCTCTTTATACTAAACTAATGATGAACTATTGCCTATTACACTAATGTTGTCCTGTAAATAACAGTTGGCAGAGTTGATAAAGAAAGGATCTGTCAAAGTTGGAGATGTAACCAAGGTATTATGTGAAGATCTCAGCAACTATTGCAAGGGGACAAGGTAATTAGTTTCTTTATCAAGTTATGTGTTAGACATCTTCTAAGCATTTTCACATTTATAATGATTAATAACTGTCTACATTTGTGCAGCAGCTCCAATAAGGCAGTAGATGATGAAGACAAAGATACAGACCGAGAACTTTGACCTGATAAATCATTTTGTTTCCTTGGCTGATTGATGCGGGTAAAGAAAGAAGATTGTCCCTATTCGTGAACCAGGAAAGCAGATGACTTCGATACAAGTAGAAACAGTTTTTTACGTCCTCATATTTCTTCTGATATCTTTACTTAGCCATGTATCAGTCATCACATGTTGTACTCAAGATTAACTAATTTTATCGATGAACAATATCTATACTATCATTTGCGTCCTTATTTCTTCTTATATTAATCTACTTTCTGTTTTAGCTGAATTTCGAATTGGAAAACTGATGGACATGTTTTAAGTCTAGCCATTATGAAAGTTGATATTTTTAAGCAAATAAAAGATGGTACAACATAATATTTATTCCACTTTAACATTTCACACTAATATTTTAAATGTTCTACCAGGCTTCATACAGTAATTATTCCAAGAGCTCACTTGTTGGAGCACACTTTTACAGCAAATGTTTGTACTTTGAAAAGTGTGCAACATTAAGTTAGCATTTACTGATTCGCAGGTCCGACGAACTTGAAAATTATGAGACAAAAAGCACTAATCCAACAAGCAGTGGAAGATAAACAAGTTGGTTCTTCAACACATGACAAGAAGTGCAGCTGAAGCGCACACAGAAATCTTGTATCGATACATACAACACATTTCCAATATACATGCCATTAAAAACTAAAATGAGCTAAGGGAGTGAATGAGGGTGGAGCTATACTGGTATGGTACATCATTCATTTCTAAGAATCTTGTCATGAGTTGCTTTCCATTACACCTTTTTAGAAGATTCAATCCTTCAAAAGATAGGAGGAATTGCTATCAAGTGTTTGGTTTGCAGTCCATAGACAACTCAATGGCTCTACCTTGTTTCCCAGCACACAGCACGGCAATCTATTGAATCTATAAGAAAATCTTTGTTGAAAATCCAATAACAAAATAGTCTCTTAGTTCAACCATAAAAATGAAACTTGGTTACCCTCCTTGTCGTATGTCAGTATAACATTGGTCTTATAGTCATCAATTACTCATTTAAGGAAAGACAGATCACAGAAGCATAATTTAGTCAAACACCCCTTGTGATCAAACATGTTAAATGGTTTTCATTTCTGATCTCCTGCTAGATGACATAATTTAAGTCGGCATTTACTAATCACACATCCAACAAACTTGAAATTTACAAAATGCAGTACTAATCCAACATACAAGCAGTAGAAGGACAATAAACAAGTTGCTTTCTTGAATCTGTACAACACAAGAAATGCAGCTGGAGCACACACACTAATCTTATATTGATACAACACATTTCCAATATACAGGCTTTCAGAAACTACGATAAGCTAAGCAAGTGAAACGTTGAAACGAGGAAGCTAACGTCAGTCCCCGACAGTGTGGAGTTATACCAGTAGACAATTCATTTCCCAGAATCTTTGTCATGAGTTGCTTTCCAGTACACTTTTTAGAAGATTCAGTCCTTCAACTGATATGCTTCTACATATTCGAGTAGGAGGAATTTCAATCCTAGGTGGAGGATCAGGAGAAAAACAAATTACAATGACAGTTAAGTTATCACACGTGTTGCGCTTGAGGGCTTCCCTTACCAGTTCTCTTGAACATCTTTCTGGGTCATTATGTAGCATGAGTTCTTTCCTGGCCATCGTAACAGCACATTGGCTGCTCATAACATCCCAAAGACCATCACAACCCATGATTAGGAACTCATCATCCTCAGTCAACAATGTTTCCTGCAACTCCGGCTCTGCACTCAAGGGGTAGGCAGAACCTTTTGGGCCTTTCATGTGCCAATCTCCCAAGGCACGCGCTATAGATAACTGTCCGTTTAAGTATCCGTCATATATGACTCCTCCAAGTTTTTCTATTCGATGTCTTTCAGATGCGCTATTTGGTTTGTGGTCCTTAGACAACTCAATGGCTTTACCTCGTTTCCCTAGCACAGCACGACAATCCCCTGCATTAGCAACGATCATGTTTCTGCAAAACAAATCATATCACACTACAAACTATACAGTACCAAATCCTGTTTGAAGAGAAATTTGAATTACATCAAAGAGTGCAAAAAACTCATAATGATCAGAAATATATGGAATGTTGTCATCAGCAGTTAATGTGGATTGTGGAGCAGAAGAGAACAGACTACGCATTCAGAAAATATTTCATGAAAACAAATTCAGCTTATTCTACTCCTTCCATTTCAATTTGTTTGTCGTACTTACCTTTTTAATCCGTTTCAAAAGGAACGACCCTTTCATTTTGGTACATTCTTTAGTTTAAGACCACAAGTTTCAAAAGTCTTGTTTACTTTATCAAATTCTGTGTCAAAGTCAAAACCACAAAGAAATTGAAACGGAGTAATAGTTCAAAATGTTGGCATGATAGCATCTGCAGTTTCAACATGAAATGGAAACCAGAGCAGTTATACGTATTAAGCTTCACAAGGAGGAATAGCCCAGAAGAATGGAACTAAATATGTGTATTTGCCTTCATGCTTTTAGTAAACATAAAAGACCAAACCAAACAAGATGGCAGCTAATCTTCTTATTTTTCCCTTCAGTAAGTATATTGCATTGTTCTAGGAAATAATTTAGACAAGAAATATGAAAACAAGAAACTGAAGATCTACTTACCTTCCAAACATTAGAGCTGTCAATGCTGTGGTGCCAGAGGATATGTCGATAGAACTATTGTCGGCAAAGGCATAGTCAGCTTTCAGAAAAGCATTCTTGAGTGCCTTCTCTAAACACATGGGAAAACAGGGGTCCTCCATTATGAACTTGAGAATATTATTCCTCACAAATAATGCTGCATCAGTACCCCCATGGCCATCAAAGACCTGTGAGATATTAGTAACAGAGTAATTACTAAATCATACCGATGATGGGAGGTACAAGTAACGGTGCAAGGACCAAATGACACAGCTTAATCGAGAAACAAAAAGAACACTAGGTGCATATCATTTACGGAACAATCCATGAGATACACAGCAAAGCAACCAATCAATCAGCTACACCTCAATCCTAACTCCTGAGTTATTTGGGATAAGCAAACATAAAAAAAGTAAATTTACAAATATTATAATTTTGCATGAAAACTAAATAAATTACCACCTGTATGCACACTAAAATTTGAGTTGCCGTTATCTTTCTTAAATTGAACTACGGTCACTTTTAGAGTTTCATTATTGATTTTCTTTTTTTTCAGGAATCCTCGGCTTCAGTGGTACTTCAGCAAACTGTCAAGAGCAGATAGGTCTTCATAGTTTGACTTTTCCCTAGGCATATGCATCCAAAAAGCCTACTGCATTTCGAACAGAATAAATCTTTTGGTAATTTAAGTATGTTAGGAGTATATTTCCAGACAAGCTTGCAGAGTTCGTTTGATACTTTTACGGACTAGGAAAATTTAAAACTAGTTTCGATGGAGGACATGTTGCACACTTGAAGAACATCATAGATCCCATGAAGCCTTCTAAGGAGCAATCCATACAGCATTTCCTTCTAAGTCATCATTCACTTGATAGTTGATACTGCTGCGTGCTCAAAAAGCCCAAACAAGCTCCTAATTCTTGTCTATCTCGTTTTGTACCCTTTAGGCCTCTATCTATCCTTCGCCATTCATTTTTCCATTTTACGAAGTTCGTTTCACACTTATTATCTCACTAACTATAGAAAACAAAGGCCACAAGCCCCCTTGAACTCTCCGTTGTCAGATTTTGATTGATTCAGTGAGGGGAATCTGCCCTAAGTAACTTAAGCCTTCTTTAAATGGCTGTACTGAATCAAACTTAAATTCTGAAATGAATTGCATCACAAGCTATTCAATGAGAGGAACACAACCAACACAAAAGAGTAACTCATTTAGGGTGAAACATAGCACATTATATGGGTATTTCTATCTACAACGCATGCAAAAATCCATAAACAAATGAAGTGCAAAAGCTACAAACCCCATAGAACGCTGCAGGGGAAGTGGAACCTGCAATTTCATTAACATGATTGACTAGATCATCTATACAGATATGTTCATCCTCCATGTACTGTTTGGGTCCTTTCTCAGCACAACTTCCAGAACGAAATATTGGTTCAAAGTTTGATTGTCCCTCTGAAGGGTGCTGGAAACCCTTCTCAGTTATTTCAAAATCCTAATAGATGTAAGAAAAATAATATTAGCTGCATGACCTTAATAATGTACAAACAACAAAGTTTGAAAAATCAAAAGGATGGAAAAGGAAGCAAATTCAAGGGGAGTTATTAATGTAGTTATTAGCAGATAAAGAGATTAACTGCTACAACTTTTATAGCTTCGATCTTGATAAAATACCCCCACCCAAAAAAAAAGAAAAAAAAAGAAACCGGAAGGCATGGGGAACTTAAATGTTGCGTACTCAGGCAGATCAACTACTAAATTGCTTTAATCATGCAATCTAGATCTTAGGAGTCATTTGGTTCTCATACTAGTTACGTAAAGATTATAATGCATGGGCTATTTTTGCGATGAATAAATTGTAGGAATTGTTATGCAATGAATAATGACACGTGGAATGTTATGCATCGATTACCTAATCTACGAGAATTTTTGTCTTTAGATATGCTTATCCACGTATGACTAATACATGTATTCTTATTCTACATTCTATCTGTCGTTTCCTCATCACTTATGCATATTAAGTTTACTACCACCAATCAAAAGCTGCATTACTTGTGCAGAGATTGTTTTTTCTGCTAAAAACTAAACTGTTTTCTAAATACTAGTATCAAGCACAACAAGGAATCTAATTAAACTGTCTTTGACTTCCATAAATCTAGCCACTAACTGAATTCCCACTAAAACTAAACTGTTTCATAAATAGTACTCCCTCCGTTTCAATATGTTTGTCTTACTTCCCTTTTTAGTCCATTTAAAAAAGAATGTCTCTTTCCTTTTTTGGCAACTCTTCAATTTCAACTTTCCACATAGCATGTTTAATACCACAAGATTAAAGGACATTTTGGTACATTATACACATCTTTTAGTTTAAGACTATACAATTCAAAAGTTCTTTAGTTTCTTAAATTCCGTGCGAGCTGCCAAGTCAAAACTAGACAAACAAAATGAAACGGAGGGAGTACTATCAAGCACAACAAGGGATATAAACACGCAACAAGATGCTGAGATAAGATCACTACCAAGCTTTAACACTTTCCACTTACCAAATCAGTGTCTGCTACAAGTGCAGTAGAGTTCACTGAATACCGGACAACAGAGGGATCTCGTAGTGGCTTATCATCTGACATCTTTAGTTCCTTTGATCCCTCTAGTAATTCATCTTTAACAGCAGATGTATTCTCCTTACTGTAACTCCCTTCTACTATAGCAAATGGTGGTGAAAAATCTGTATAGGCAGCCATATGCATTCCCAGAGCATAAATTCAATAGCCTCAGATTCTTATCCACAGAAAGCTAAACCCCAAGAAATGCAAAAAAGATAATCAATCACTCGTAAAAGGGCAAAAAGAGAGAGAAAACAATTTGCAGTACAATAATTGTCAAGGTTAAGCCTTTAGCAGTCCTACAAAAACAAAAAGCTTCAATCTTTGGTTCGATTACAAATTCAAGACCGTTCTAAATGGAAAATCTTAGTAGTGCAATTTGTTTTAACCGGTACCCACCTTGTAATCCCTTCCTCATTTCCCTTCCCTTACCCAAAAAGACCCTTTTTAACTCCACAACAATAATCCCACAAGTGGGGGTGTAAGGATAGTGTGTACACAGATCTTATCCTACAAGGTATATATGCTGTTTCCCATATACCCTGGACTACCTTTGTAAACTCCCCAAGCTCTAAAATTGCAACAATTCAAGAATCAAAATAAACAGAAATGAAACCCCTTTTTGTCATAGAATCACCACAACCAACAAAGATCAATAATTTCAGTAAATTTCACCAAACCCACAAAGCAAAATAACCATAGGAAGCAAACCAACTTAAGAAAAACAAACAAAAATAGTAACCCATGAGTCTAATTAGCACATAGATCTTTATGAACAAACTTCAGTTCATAATCAAAAGTTGAATCTAAATTACCAGAATGATCTGAAGTGGACACCCAAAAAGGAAATTTTGATGGAACTCACAGATGATTAGCCTTTTTTGGGAAGTAAAGGGGTGAAACTAAGAATGGAAATTGCTAAAAATGGAGACCCTAAATCCAACTGAGAAAATAAAGGCACAACATTTGCGGTTGGTAACCGGCACTTCCTGGACAATGATTATTAAAAAACGGCTTTTCTTTCATACCAAAGAACATGACATTTTACGTCATTCACTAGTGAATAGTAAATCCACGACAATATTAAAATTTTGAGATTCAAACTTTTAATTATAAATTCGAATATTAAAGCTTTGAAGTATATATTTGATTGATGGTTGAAATTTCAACTATATCCTATAAATTAAAATGAAAATAAAATTATAATTGTGGACGTAAATTAGTATGAAATGAATAGTCAATGTGAAAAAAAGAAAAAGAGAGAAAGATAATGAATGTCACATGTAAATGCATAGCAAGTTCTAGGGCTTAATCATGAATAATTGTCAAGTATATAGTTAAACTAATTGCATAAAATATACTACTTTTTTATTGTTAATACAAATAGTTTTGATTGAAATAATTAAATGAGATAATATATTTTTAATGATTTGAAATTAGTGAGAAATTTGGAAATGAAATTAGTCTAAAGGAGTATTGCTATATATTAATATTTATAAATTAATGATATTCTGGCCTTTATTCTGTTTTGTTGCAAAATATAAAAATAGAATGAAAAATTTCAAGTTATTTAAGTTTAAAAGAAAATGTATGGTTCTTGACATTAAATTATCGTAGACGTTTATTGATTCTATTTTTTTCTAAATATACTCTACATTTGTCAAGCTCGTAAATTTGTAATTAACTGTGTCTTTATCGAGTTGGTTGACATTATTCATCGTTGTCTAAACGAATACGCACTAATTCACCTCAAACAACGTGAAAAGTCTGCTTTCCAATTCTTTGTATGCGACTCTTAGCTATATCAATGTTCAAAATCCTCAATCTTTATCGTCTAGATTAATTCCAAATAAAAACGAACACCTTTTTAAGTGATTGTAATTGATATAGTTTACTATCAATAGTTCTTAACCAATTCTTTTTTTATTCATTTAATTAATATAATTTATTCATTATTAAATGCAAAGAAAAAAAGGAACACGAACAAAAAAACAATACGGAAAAAGAAGTCAAACAAAACAAGTAAATAACAATTGCAAATGCTGATGTAGATATATGAAGAAAAAAAAACCTAATTTTGACAATTGAATATAGTATGCATGTTTTGCAGTATATGTTTGATAATTATTCTAGAAATAAATTAATTAATTAAAGCTCTACTAGAAGCAACAACTTCTATTTTCTTTATTGATAGTGGAACGAGCTTTATAATAAGATGGTAATAAATTAAAGATATTTATTTTTTGTTCATTTTATCGTTAGCGATTGTTCGAAGAGTGATTCCTCTATTATTTTTCTTTTTTGTTTTTTTTAAGATAATGAGCCTATTAAGGCCTAAGGGGAGAACTCTCTTCCCATGGCAGATCAAGAATTATAATTTTATAGCTTTGAATCTTTTAGATTATTTATAACTTTTTACGTATTGAATTTTGAATAAATTATTTTTTATATAATAAGTTTTAATAAAAGTATAAACTTAAAATTTTGCTGAACTTCAATTATAGCTCTCAATAAGTGTAGCCTCCAAAAAGAAAAAAAATTAATTCCATCCACACATTATTTCCAAGAAAAACGTGATCACAACTCCTTTCCAAATGCTAGAGCTCCTTCCTAAATCCTAATAAATACAATTTGCAATTATTGAATGGAGTACTTTTTTTAGGCAAGTTGTAGAATGTTTGATGTAACTCAAATAGTTGTAGCCCCGACAAGATAAATTAATTTTGCGATAGGTTTTTGAAATTTTATCTTTAAATAATTATTTAATGATAAGTTTTTCCTTCAAATATTTTTAAATTCCCAAATACTTGATCAAATTCAAACACAACTTCAAATTCAAAAAATTATCATTTCAATAGCTCAAATTTTAAAATTTATGAAAATGAAAAATTAAAAAACTTCAAATTATTCCAGAGTCACTTTATTCGTTGCTTTGGCCAAATCACAAACTCTATTATTCTTTCTCTGATTGGTGTACAACCCAAATGAACGTGAAAAAAAAATCCCTTTTTGTTGAATTTAATTTAAGTTAGGAACAACTTTCTTTACTTTTATTTTTTTCACGTTCTCATGTTAGAATAAAATTCCATATGAGTTGTGGTGGACAGTTGAATTTGTCTAACCTCTTGGATTTGAATTTTAAGTATAGATTTTGTTGTTAAAAGGTGGCATGATGTGTAATGTCTGTATCGGAATTAATTGAACTCCAAATACGTGTGAAGAGTGAAATAATAAAAAATACTTCAAAGCTTTTTCACGTGCTTGTAGGAGTCTTCCTTCTTTGTTGTCTCACCCTAATCCATCACTGTTTTCAGCCTTCTCTATCAAATAAATTCTTTCTTGATTGGTTTCCCAAGTTTCAAACTTTCCATTTTTACAAAACCAATATCTTTACTTTCTTATTTGCTTTTGAATAAAAGAATTATTTGGTGGAATTTCTCTATATACTTGCCAAAGTGAAGCCTAATTGGTCATCAACTGTCACTGGATTTGTCAAAGTTCTAAACTTTACTAGTTTTACTCAACCAAGATTGCAACTTTTTAAGGTTTTTCAGCTAAAGAATTAAAAGGGTCACTCCTAACTGCAAAAGGAAAGAGTAATTTAGTAGCTTGATCATCATTGCTAGTAGCAAGAAGAAGATACAAGCCAGGAAAAAAGGGTTTTGGCTGTGAGGTAAAAAGGTCTGTTCAAAATCTTGACTTTAATAGTCTAGTCATTCTTGATTCTTCTGTCTTTTACTCTGTCTTCTACTTTTTTTTCTTCAAGAGTGTATTTCTTTGTCTCAAGGTTTTCTTAATCTGTCAGACCCAAATTTTTGCCTGTGCTTGTTACTATGAGTCTATAGCCTTGGCAAACCGTAAAGTTGCTGCCATGTGATCATGTGGTCCTGTGTGGCTTCCCTTTTTTTGTTACTATGATATCTATTTCTGTACTTGTGTTATGTCTACCTCCACGAGATAGGGGAAACGTCTATAGTACACTCTACCCTCCGCATACGTCACTCGTGGATTTCACTGGGTATGTTGTTGTGTTATGGCTAAAAGAATGTGGTTCCTTCTCTGCTTTATTCTGCTTCTTTCTCACGCTTAATTCATTCGGGAAAGTTGGGTGTTCACAATAATGCTTTCCTCTCTATTGAGTACTTATGTTGGGCTTTAATTTTAGCATAGAATCTGATTCCTTTTTTCAGTTTAAGCCAACCGTTTCTTTTCCCCTTTTTTGTGTGTTATGCACATGCATGAGCTCTTGCTTCATTTTGTGAGTGCTTTAGTCTTAGTATATAAAGTTGTTGTGGGGATTTTGTAGTTTGTACAATTCTCATGGCATTTACCCGATAAAATGTTAAAAGTATTGGAGTTAAAATATTTAGATGTCAATTTTCTAACCCTTTTTTTTTCACGCGCCTCAACTAGTTTCATGGGATACCTTCCACGTCCCACTACAACAAATACTAGATAATTCTATCCACCAAGGTTAGGACAGATGGGAAGAAATCATCTTGTGATTTAAGTTTTGATGTGATATGATCTTTCTCAATGAACCTGAAATATTTTAGATGTCAATTTTCTAAAGGTTTGATGTGATATGCTCTTTTCCTATGAGCCTAACTGTTTGAGAATTCTATCTTGTAGAAGGAAGTGGTAGGATGAATGCTAATTAAGCACACAAAGATCCTATTGTGTCATTCATCTAGGATGAATGTGGTTTGGATTATTGTCTCTTGTATAGTATGCTTTGGAGTGTGTTCAGACGGGTTGAGTGGGAATGGCACTTCAAGGCCTGCTGTTGTGAATGTTGGAGCTATTTTTACATTTGACTCTACAATTGGAAGAGCTGCCAAGATTGCAATTCAGGAGGCTGTGAAAGATGTTAATTCCAACTCTAGCGTCCTCCAAGGAACCAAACTTGTTGTGCAGTTGCAAAATTCCAATTGCAGTGGGTTTCTTGGCATGGTCGGAGGTACTTTATTCACTGTTCATTTCCTTTAATATTCGTTACACTGCCTTAGATGCTGGCAATTTTAGAATCAGGAAATAACAAGAGGAAAGATAGTTAGTTCCTCCTTTAAGGAAACCAGGGATGCTTGGAAGCAATTGCTAATGTCAACACTCATTGTAGTTCATCATTCTCAGTTGATATATATAGCTGATGTTTTGTGCTATTAGAATATCTGGCATTCATTCAAAATTTGATTCACATAGCCCAGTAAAGTTTCCCAATTCTCTCATTTAAGGGTATATTTGAATCTCTAGACTAACACTTTTTTTATTTGCAGCCTTGAAATTTATGGAGACTGATGTTGTTGCAGTAATAGGCCCACAATCTTCTGTAGTTGCCCATACCATATCCCATGTTGCCAATGAACTCCAAGTTCCTTTCTTATCATTTGCTGCTACTGATCCCACACTCTCCTGTCTTCAGTTTCCTTATTTTCTTAGGACAACTCAAAGTGATCTATACCAGATGACTGCAATAGCTGAGATCATTGAATTTTATGCTTGGAAGGAGGTGATAGCGATTTTTATTGATGACGACTATGGGAGAAATGGTGTCTCTGCATTAGATGAGGCACTTGCAACAAGGCGCTGTCGCATCTCATATAAAGCAGGGATTTCCCCTGGAGCTACTGTTACGCGGGGTGATGTTATGGATGTTATGGTAAAGGTTGCCCTGATGGAATCTAGAGTCATTGTTCTACATGCATATCGTACCTTAGGATTGATGGTACTTTCAGTGGCTCATTATCTTGGAATGATGGGTGATGGTTATGTATGGATATCCACAGATTGGCTCACCACTGTGTTAGATTCCTCTCCTCCTCTGCTACAAGATACTATGGATACCATGCAAGGAGTTCTAGTTTTGCGACAACACACTCCAGACTCTGAAAATAAAAGAGCATTTTCATCCAGATGGAACAAGTTGACAGGTGGTTTGTTAGGGCTAAATTCCTATGCTCTTCATGCATATGACACGGTTTGGCTAGCTGCACATGCCATAGATTCATTCTTTAATCAGGGAGGGACCATTTCGTTTTCTAATGATACTAAGTTGCAATCAGTTGAAGGAAGTAATCTACACCTTGAAGCAATGAGTATTTTTGATGGTGGGCCACTTCTGCTGAAGAACTTATTGGAGAGTGATTTTGTTGGTTTGACGGGGCCATTCAAGTTTAGTCCAGACAAATCTCTTATTCGTCCAGCATATGATATCATAAATGTAATTGGAACAGGTTTTCGACGTGTTGGTTACTGGTCTAACTATTCTGGTTTGTCTATTTTGCCTCCCGAGACCTTTTACTCAAGGCCACCTAATCGTTCAAGTACAAACCAAAAACTTTATAGTGTTGTGTGGCCTGGAAACAATGTTCAAAAACCTCGTGGATGGGTTTTTCCAAACAATGGTAAGCAACTGAAAATAGGGGTTCCCATCCGAGTTAGTTACCGGGAATTTGTGTCTCAAAGTCCAGGCACTAACAATTTTAAAGGTTTTTGCATTGATGTATTCACTGCTGCTGTAAACTTATTGCCATATGCTGTTCCACATAAATTTGTCCCCTATGGAAACGGGCATGAAAATCCCAGCTACACCGATATGGTGAGGCTAATCACAACCGGGGTAAGTTCATGCTGACAGCGAGGATGTATGTCCACAAATGCTAACATTAAACGATTTTAACTATATTTTAAATGAATTGTTTTTGTGTGCTCCCAGAAATTTGATGGTGTTGTTGGTGATGTTGCAATAGTTACGAATCGGACTAGAGTTGTCGATTTCACACAGCCATATGCCGCATCTGGACTTGTTGTTGTGGCCCCATTCCAAAAGTTAAATTCCGGTGGCTGGGCCTTCCTAAGACCCTTTTCTGCTCAAATGTGGGGAGTTATTACTATTTTCTTTCTCTTTGTTGGGATGGTAGTGTGGATTTTGGAGCACCGAACCAATGATGAATTTCGTGGGCCTCCCAAACAGCAGTTGATAACCATTCTATGGTGAGATCAAAGGTTCTTTCTCTTTCCTTTTTCTGGTTTAGTCAACCTTGTGGTGGTGGAGGGTGTAGCATTGACCCTCCCTGTATATTAATAACCAAAGTGTGAATACATGAAGGAGGAGGACATAATTCCTTACCTCCAGAAGTCCCATGCAGAAAGTGGAAATGCTACTTCCGAAAAATAAGTTTTTCATAATGTATTTATGTGCATACATGAAATGTTCTAAGTCAACAAAATGATGATTTCCCCATCTTACATCGTTTAGTTTTACAAAATAACAAAAATCATTACAAAGTGACAACATTCTCATATTAAGTTACCAAATGGTGAGACCAAAGTCTGTTGACAAAAGAAGCATCATAATCCCAATACTTGCATGTTATTTACTGTGCATTGTGGTACCTGCTAATTAAAAGGTTGTGAGCAGGCCCAACCCATGAGGTGGTGTGGGATGTGTATTTGCCTAAAAACACGCTAATGTTAGTGACATAGGTCCATACATGTGTGAATACATGCCGTACACTATTCTTTACGCAACTTGACACAGATTCCTGCTACGGTGCTAGTTCTTTTTTACTTCTCCTCTTAACTAAACAAGAAAACATAGATTGTGGGATCATAAACATTAGTTCTTGATGATACGATTGTTATTATGTCAAAATTTGCATGTGTCATTGTATCTTTCTATTTGTACTTAAATATTATATGAGTTCAGAAAACAGCCATGATAGCTATGGTGCTCTGTTCTCCTTATCAGTTATGAATGCAGTTGTTGCTCATAGAATAGTTCTTTGTCTGAAAGTTCCTAGATTTCTGGAATTCATAGTTTATCAATAAGGGTGTATCTCCAGTAAATTGTTTTTTTAGAAAATGGGAACATATAAAGCCGAGGTTCTTTAAGCATTCTTATGGTTTACGGCTTTAATTTTCTGTGAGCACTGAGTGTGGTCCAATTCATTGTTCAATTGAACTTGATTTGAATAGATTTGTAACCATCACTCGAAGAAGTTCACACTGTTATAGTTGGATTGCTGCTTCCAATGAGAGCAACTTCGCTATCATAGAAGACGATTTGTCTGACGATTGTTTGTTCTTCTTGCAGGTTCAGCCTTTCAACTCTCTTTTTTGCCCACAGTAAGTGAACTATAGTTCAGTATAATTGTTTCGCGGTGCATTCTATGTTTACTCTCTTACCTTTTGTGATATTTCCTCTGTAGGAGAGAATACTGTAAGTACGCTTGGTCGCATGGTGCTGATCATATGGCTCTTTGTCGTTTTGATAATAAATTCAAGTTACACAGCAAGTTTGACCTCCATCCTCACTGTGCAACAATTATATTCTCCTATTAAAGGTATCGAAAGCTTGAAAGAAACTGATGAACCAATCGGGTACCAAGTTGGTTCTTTTGCAGAAAGGTATTTGGAGGAAATTGGTATACCAAAATCCAGACTTGTTCCCCTTGGATCACCGGAAGAATATGCTACAGCACTTCAACGTGGTCCTGCAAAGGGGGGTGTATCTGCAGTGGTGGATGAAAGACCATATGTTGAACTTTTCCTGTCAAACCAGTGCAAATTCAGGATTGTAGGTCAAGAGTTCACCAAAAGTGGGTGGGGTTTTGTAAGTTTCTCTATTCCTACAGTTTTTTCTTTTTTCCTCATTCCGTGTGCCTCCTGCCTTTTCTTTTTCCTTAATCCTAATTCTGTAAGTACACCTTGGTTTATATTGTATGAAAGAGGATCTGTAGCTTCCTAGAGTTTTCTATACCAGAAGAAAATTGGGAAGAATATCTTATATATATTAAGAGTTGCACTTCATTTGTGTGGGAAAACAAACACATGTAAAAAAAAAGTTGTTGAATCTCATAGAAGGTCCTGTAGGATTCATAATACACTCGAGCATGCCTAGTTTATTCTGTGTGTGATATTTGTAAATCAATATTATCTAGTCTTTGGGGTGAACGTGATATTGGTGTCCATTTCAACTTTCAGGTTCAGTCACCCCTTTAAAAGGTTCTATTCTGTTGACTAAAAACTTAATGTCCTGGACATCTTGGTAGGCTTTTGTAGCATATCACTAAGCACACTTCTATTTAAAACCGTTTTCTGAGTATTTGTGTAAAAATCGTTGACGTCGGGGTTCTGCATTTCAATTAAGCTTATAGATTCTTTATTTATCTATTGGAGACACGGAATCCAGAAATCATGTTTTGCTCTGTCATGTTGTGCTTGTTATTCTGATTCAGGCATTTCCTCGGGACTCTCCCTTGGCTGTCGATTTGTCAACTGCAATTTTAACGCTATCAGAGAATGGAGACCTCCAGAGGATACATGACAAGTGGTTAGCAAGAAGTGCGTGCAGTTTAGACAATGCTGAGCTTGAATCAGATCGCCTTCACTTGAGAAGCTTTTCAGGCCTCTTTCTTATATGTGGGATTGCATGCTTTATTGCTCTCCTAATATATTTCATCCAGATTCTGCGTAAATTTTGCCAGACTTCCAATGCTGCAGTTGATATGGATGGTCAGAGTACTACTTCACGTTCCAAACGTCTTCAAACTTTGTTGTCAATTATTGATGAGAAATCAGATAAATCAAATAGAGGCAGCAAGCGAAGGAAAATCGACAGATCAGTTTCTGCTGACAACATAGAAAATGACTTGGGAAGGGATTCCAGGTGGAGAGAATCACAGGTTCCTTCTCAAAATGAAATTCATTAGTTCAATTATGCCAGCTTACATTTCTTACAGGGTTCTTACCAAGTTTCAATTTTGACAACATAGAATTGTTTGACACATCATATATAAGATTCAGCTGTCAACTGTATATTAGAACAATCTTTACATAATCAATATCATTTCTGGTTTCTGGGAAGAGTGATGGAACTAAAGTATGCTTCAACTCTGATACTTTTTCTATGGATTCATGTGGATGGTGATGATTTTGTCGTCATGTTTTAATTGTAGTTTCTGCATTTTAAGTTTGATGGGTTAAGGTAAAGTTCATTGCTGAATTGCAGCCTTTAGGTAGATTTAGCCATTGATCAAAGGCTGTCTATTGCACCTCATTTTTTTTTTGGGAAGTATGGAAGCCTCTTTAGGAGCTTGCAGTGAACTGTGAATTGAAGCAAGATGAGTGCTATTAGCAGTTGTAGCTGATGCTTATTTTGGCTGAAGCCTCGTCTCTGTTGAAGATACAATCAAGTAAATAAAAGTGTGCACTTTCTAATATTCAAGCGTATGTAAGATAACCAAGCCAATGATGCTTAACTAGTCTTTTCGGATGATCAGTCACACTGGGATTGAGACATGACCTGGACACACAATTCAGCACGACATAAGATCAGGAGTAGATGTATCATGCTGACATGAGTTCATCTGAATCTGCTCTTTCAACACATAGCATATATTTATATGTAAGAATTTCATAAAAAGTGGCAACAAATAGTAAATATAAATCCATAACTTTTATGATATAATGAGTTTAATGTTAATAGCCTTAAATGATTAAAAAAAAAAAAAAGCCTTAAATGTTGAACTTGTAAAAGTTAAATTTTAGACTCGCTTCTACATAGGAGCATGCAGTTATCATGGCTTCAAATCTCATTGTTAGCCCTCATCAAAAAAAGAAACCACATGCTTGACATTAGTTTGGCATTAAGTAAAGATCATGCTCGCATGCGAAGAAGCGTGTTAAAGATATAATTAAGTAAATAAAAGTCTTCTCTCTAGTAGTTTTAACTTTTAGCTAAAATGATTACACAATTTAACGTCATAATCTTGTTTTAGTCCTCCTTATTTATCATTAACTCACTTGCCAGAGGAGGGAATAAGTAGAAAAAAGATGCATTTGGCCCTTTTATCATTATAGCTTCCACTGAACTCACTTGTGGTAGGACAAAGAGCAAAAAAAATGGTGCACTTACAACACACAATTGTTTATGAGCCTATTCTTGCGACATTTTGTGATGGAGATTTAGGCATTGCACAAAAAGGTGCCATAACCATAATGAATACTAATTATCTTGGTGCATTTTCAGGGACCCTCCATTTTGATTTGGTTTAGTAGGGTATTTATAGGATAGGTGAACAATAATTTGGGTTGGTCACTTTGATATTGCTGTTGGGAAATTTAACTCTGGAAAACAAAGGCCTTCAATTAAGGGACATCATTGCTACTTTGTACAACATTAAGTCACACAAATTTGTAGCATGTAAACATCCAACTGATTGACAACATATACATTTCAGAAAAGGTTTTTTCCTGGCACATTCAACTATAAGCATCACACTGCAGAAAGTCTCCACTACTAGAAATGAGCTCTCTGAATAGTGGCAATGAGCTATAGAAGAAAAAGGGAAATAGAAAGAACAAGATCAGCATTCAGCTGTAGTTAAAGAGATCAGCATTTACATCTGTTTTATCAATCATTCATGGTTATAGATTTATAATTATAAATTACAATATGTACATAGGTTTAATATGTAGATAGTATTGAGCTAATTTTGATTGCCTTTGAAGTATTTTTGAAAGATATCTTCCTCTAAACAATACGTATGAAGTACTTTGTAGACCTCAATTACAAGTCTAGGAAACCTGGTGGAGAAATAGCTCTCAAAACCTTCAGGAACCTGTCCAAGAATTCCCTGTATTTCCTTTGAAAGCTCTCTGTAATGGTTTAACTTATTTCTGATAACACGCAACAAATCGCGGACACTATCATATTTGTAACGCCTGTAGCGACCAATGTCATTGATAAATGCACTATCCATTTTATCATTCCACAGACCTCCCAATGCCACGGTCTTAACACTTTCCAGTGCTCCCAAAAGTTCAGATCCATCCTCTCTATCCTCTAATTCCACTCTATCACTGGCATCTCGGAGGAATGAGAGTCGCATCTCGGAATTCCAAAAGAAAGGATGATGCAATATCTCCACTGCTTTTGGCCTATGGGATAATGGAAAGGCATACACCGACATCAGTGGAAGTACAAAAATAACATCAATGAAACAGAACTTACAAATTCATAACATCAGGGAACCACTACTATGCACCAAAAATTTGGAAACCATGATGCCATTACCTTAGCTCTGGATTTGGATGCAGGAGTGCACTGATGAGATCTGCTGCCTCTGGAATATTCTCTATAAGGAACAAATCTTTTTGATTGTTTACTATATTTATATCACGTTCAAAACTATCCCCATATGGATGTTTTCCCCCCGTTAAGCAGAAAAAGAGTACACAACCTAAACTGAATAAATCCACAGCACGTGTCTGCCGTTCATGACGAAGTTGCTCAGGTGCTTGCCAACCTGAACTCCCAGAGCCTACAGATATTGTAGGACAGAAATAACACGGGCTGAGTGACATTCATGCATGTACAATAGTTGCAAATAGATATGCAGAAGAAAGTTTCAAGATATCCCTATTTGCAAATGAAATGCCTCCACCACATGGCTTCACTAATCACTATAGAAATATATAGATTTATCAACTCCAAACTGAAATGAATACAAGTTTTTCAAAAAAATTGGGACAAAAAGAAAGTGAATGGGACTTGTATTAAATACATTGAAAAATAAAAAAGCACAAAAGCAGACCTTCCTCACCCTTTACTCAGGGTAAATAAGGTAGCATTGGGGCTGGGTAATGCACTAGAAAATGCCAATTGTTACCAGAGAAAAAAATGCAAGTTCTGAACTAAGGCTTACCAGTGGAATTTTTGGTTAATGAAGACATGTCCCCTGCAAGATGCTTGCTGATACCCATATCTGAAAGCTTTGCACTTACAGATCTCTCTTTTACTATAAGAATATTCTGAGGCTTCAAGTCACGGTGTACAATTCCCAGTTCATGCAAATGAGCAAGGCCATGAACCATATCTCTGCCATTAGCAATCATGAAAGGGCTTAATTGTTAATTCTGAATGCCTCTCAAATACGTCTGAAAGAGCTGTAACTAAATCATGGTGAAAAGAAAAGGCAGGTAAAAGACATAAAGAATCTAATATGCAAGCACCGAGAGGGCCACATCCTGAAATGTGAACGAAAAATTAGTATGTATTCGTTCAAAAGGGCAAACAAATTAATAAGATGTGATTCAACAAATGATTCAGAGGCTAATTGCCTTTATATTTTGTGAGATCAAAATGATATAGTACTCTCAGATAAAGATGAGAGAAACTTCAAAGGCTTCATGGGAATACTGAAATTCCCATAACAGCCTATTAGATGCTTTAGCAATATAGATGTGAGAATTCTCAGCTTAAATGTTCCAAAGGCTGTGATTCATATGCCTGAGAGTCGTCATTGAATTGTCTGCAAGTTACGATGTTACATGTAGTAACAAATCTTCCATATTCAATTCTCAAGGTGTGACAAGGATCATTATGATAAAACTGCTCTGACATCATCCACTATAAATAATTGCTTTTTTAGAACACATTTATAGTGTAATTTGATTAATAAAAGCATGAGTTACCACTAGGAGTTTACTAAGCAAAATGATAAAGATTAAACAATTGTCAACATAATTTATTTTTTTTTTTTTTTGGGGGGGGGGGTAAAGATTTATCATCATATTATTCTTGAAATAATTCTGTACATATATACAAGAACTATTTCAATGTAAACTTTAATGGTCTATTCCAGTTCAAATTGGGACCCTTACATGATTTTTTTATTTCTGAAGTAAAAGCTATAGAATAACCAGCTTCAATATATGATACCTATTTCTGTATCCAACACCAATAATATGAAAAAATTCAAGCCACCATGAACATTTCCTATGTCATATTGTTCGATCAATTCTTCAAGAAAAATTTGACGTGAACAGTGTAAAATATGAATAACAGTTGGATAAACATTCAAGAAGTCCAGTTAGACATGCCCCAGAGTCAGATAATCCAAGAGAAGCTGTTTCCCAGGCACAGTTATGTCAAATGAAAATTTTACAGATTACCCAGTTTAACGAGAGTGACTATCAGTTCAGAGTCATGTTGCTGAGAAAGCCATAGATCATGCACTTGGTATTGACTGATCCATGAGAAAAAGCACTTGATATTGAAGTGAGTCTCCACACACATGAAAGAATTTAGATTAATAAAAGTAAATCAGAAACCGATAACAACAATAAACCAACCTCATCAATTTTAACAGGTGAGCTGAAGGATATCCACTGGGCTTCCATAACGGGAAGTCATCCTTGTCTCCAGATTTCCACTGAACTTTTACAGTGCAGTCACTTAAACAACCGGCATCCTGGTTATTTCCAGAAAATTGTTTTTGGTAGGAACTGGTGACTGATGATATAAACTCATATAAGCTACAAGTGCAACGCTCAAGAGCCAGGTAAACAAAATCTTGATCGTACTCCACCCCATACCAACGAACAATGTTTGGGTGTTGGTCAGACGCAATAAGATTTTGAATTTCTTTCAAAGCCACTTCGTGATGAGTCTGGATGAGGCGTTTAACTGCTACAGGACGACCATCATAGATTCCCTCGAGTACGATAGTGCCATTGCTCCCCTTAGCTATTTCAGTGTTAGAAACCAATAACTTACCAATCTTCCGATGATATATAAGACTATCATACTTGCATAGATTCAGCTCCAAAACCTTCTCACTCTTTCCAATGTCAGCAACGACACCAGTTGCTTCTGTGTCATCATTATGACTATTTTTCTGATTCTTCTCATTACGTGTACTGCTCTTACTGAAACCTGACTTTCGAGATTTCTTCTTTTTTGAGGTTACAGCTTGCAGTTTGGGATCTGTAGCCTGCTTGTGCAACTTCCACCTTTTCCACAGCACATAATAAATAAAAGGGAAAGCAGCAATGAGCAGCATAAATGGAATTAGTACAACAGAATTCCAGTTATATGAATGTACTAAAGCATCAGATTTTGTGACTTTAGAACCATTATCTCCACCAGGCAGACGCATGAACCCAAATTCTTTAGTCATAGATGGAAGAGAAGAAGGGATTATATCAGTTCTTTTGTTTGGAGGTAATCCCACTAACTCAGAAACTGGTTTTAATGCAGGATTGATATAAGTAGAAAGCGCCACATCTCCGGAAAGAGCATTATGTGGCCTGCCAGATGCAAAAAGTGATTCTAATGATTTAAGATTCCTGACTCGGTGAACAACTGGCTTAGTAGGACAAACTCCATATCCGGAATTCAATTGATCCTCTTGGTAAGAAAAATCACCAAGAAAACTACCAATTTGTTTACATTGCTGTGAAGCCTCAAAATCAGCAAACATTAAGTACCATAAAACCTTTCCAGTCTTCGAAGAAGTATATTTCAGAGCATAATCGGTTCTCATAATGTAGAGAGGATTAACAGCTTCTGAGTCTGGATCTTGCGCTGCTGCCCATCCTTCAACATCCTCCCTTGGTACAATTGGATTTTGTCCAACATCTGTATCACCTTCTAAAGGGAACACATCTGACCTATATGTCTGGATAAGTTTCCCGGTTTTAGCATCAACAATGAATACAGTGGTCTTCTTTGATCCCAACATGATTCCACCAGCTGAGACATATGGAGTTTGTTTTAGAAATTCTTCCACACTGAATGGCAGCTCCTAAGATAATGAAAAAGAATAGCAGATTAAGGAATGCAGTATTTTAGGGTTTAAAATACCTTTAACACTTTGTTATGTCAAACCATTTCATGTGAGCACGCAGCACTCTCGAAGTAATAATATCAAGTTCACAAGAATCACTCTCATCATGATATTTACACTAATAGATGGACAAAAGCAAAAAGCCTCTGGTGAAAAGATTCAAAAGCATCGCACACCTGGTGCCATACAGGAATAAAAACTCTTCAGAAATACATTCCCTCAACACAAAACTCCATAAAGTTTCTGACTGAGCATGGTAGAGGACAAGTTCAGTCGCGTACCACTTTTTCGAGGCCATTCCCATGCACGTATAATTTCCAATCTTCTCCACAATCTATATAGAAGTTATCATCCTCAATGGTAGCATTGTTACGATCACCTTGATAATCAGAGAGAGACTGATATGAAGAATAGATGGATGCCCCTGACCTAAATGCCCAGATATCTTCTCCTGATTTTAGATCCAATAGATGTACTGTGCCATCTGGAGCAGCTACAATTGCCGTGTCACGCTTACTAAATTTCAAAACAAGACAACAAAAAATTGCACTTGAATTAGCTTAGGGGCACTCGAGCAGAGAAATTATACTAAGAAGAAAGCAAGTGAAAGATGTTGAGAAAAATTAAGCAAATGAAATAAAGGTGAACAAGTCCTCAACCCTACGCATATTATCTTATCAAAGAAAATGTAAAATAATGATTCTAAAGTTCCTAAAACGAGAAACAAAAACCATAATTCTGTATTGACTGGCCTAGAAAACTAAGAATTTCACTACCATGCCAGTGTTCCACAATTTTGTTGTGTATCAATATGCCATCATCATCTACATCATCTATTCTAATAAAAAATAGAAACAGCAAAGCCTAATTTGTTCAACACAAATGTGAAGCCTGTCACACTTTATTTCTTGTTTAATTTTCCCATTGTATCGAGTACGTGGTTATTTCCCTATCCTACTCCCAGAGCTCTGCCCCACTGGCTTATAATTTTCATAAGCTCTTAGCTTCTCTTCTATACTGTGTTTATCTCCAATTTAAAGACAATATTGGGAACTTTTCTTTAGCATAATGAACATATCTTTGGTGTTCACATAGAAAATTAGTAGCTTGTTGGAAATGTGGCAATCATAGGAGGTTAAGAAGAGCTCAAAGCCAATAAGGGGAGAACTATTCCCAGTTGCATAATGTGGACCTTATGGATGGAAAGAAACAAGGCATGCTTTGATGGGAAGAAGTTGCAGATCTCTTTTTTTTGATAAAGATAATGTTGTATTCATCAGCATTAAGGATAAGCATTAAGGATATGCTGGAGACCTCCAAAAATAGGTTTCCAACAAGAGAAAAAACAAAAAGGCTAATAGATTACAAAGTGCCTATAAAATCCAAAATTTGTGCAGCTTCTTCTATCCCTTCCTCTTTACACCAAAAATAAAAAGTAGTCAAGCAGTTCCATTTGACTTTCTCTATTGAATTAGCTTTGTTATCATAGCATCTGCTATTTCTTTCTTTCCAAATACACCACCAAATGCATGATGGTATTATACTCCACCACTTTTTCTTAGATTTTCTCCCCCCTCTGCTGATCCAGCAACTAAGTAGATCTGTTGTATGCTCAGGTATAATCCATTCTGTATGTGTTAGTCCCAAAAAAAGGTTCCACAATTGTGTTGTCACTTTGCAATGGAGGAACAAATGGTTGTTGGTTTCCTCAGTCTCATTACAGAGAGAGCACCAAGATCTCTAGAGTAATGGATAAGTATTTGGACTTTCTGTATTAAAGAGTTTGCTGCTAAATCCTGAACCTTTTTCTGTACCATCTTGGTACTCTTTTACTAAAATTCTGACTTATCAAAAAAAATAAAAATTAATGTGTGACTCATTTAACCTCCAACTTCAATTAGTTGGGTGTGTACTAGGTCAATTGAAATGATAAGATGTGCTAAGAATAATCAACCTAAACGATTGGGTCGATATTGCTTGAGTGCATTATAAACAATTTGCTGGCATATCTGATGGAAAAAAATCCATCAGAGTTTGATGGGTTAGGCTATGACCACCATTCAACACATTTTCCACCCAACCCACACTGACAGAAATGAAATATGGTGGACGGTTTCATGACTCATACTGTTACTCAATATACCGACTCATACTCAATCTAACCCGTTGTGCCCATTTGACACTCGTCTCAATACCCAGTAAATTGTTCTCCAATTTATATCAAATTTGGATTGCTTTAGAAAAAAAATTAAGTTATGCAGACTCCCAAGTGTATGACCTCCAAACTAGTAACAACGGGTTGGGAAATGTAGTTGTTGTACAAACAACAACAACAACAAACCAGTACAGTCCCAAAAGCGGAGTCTGGGGAAATGTATTTGTTTTGAATCATCCAAATGTTTTGGCCTCACCTCTCTCAAGATGAATATTTAGTGGCAATTTCTCAAGGTTTAATTCTTTGCTTCATGTTAAACATGGAATATATATATCAACCAAAAACAATCACAAAACCCCATGCTTTAAGATACTACAACTTGAAAACCAATAACTAGACGCCGCAAAGAAAAATCAATTAACAGCATACTTAAGAAAATTCATAGAAAACACCTGTAAGGACTATCCCCTCTTTTTGGAGGATTGTCCGTGGCCTACCTCCTTCCCACCAACACAAAACCTGGATAACTCTGCCCACCAAGACTTAGGCAGATGGGAGGAACTCACTTGCCTCCACTGGGATTTAAACTTGATCTCATGGTTTCCTCCCACTTCATTGATCACTAGTCCACACTCTTGGGTGCCAACACACATAAACACTCTTATCAGCCAAAATATCAGTATATAAATCAATCAGCTACGCCTCAACTAGTTCGGCGTTGGATAGTTGGATCCTCTACATCATTTCCTATCTATCCTAGCCACCAAGGCTAGGACACATTTCTTCATAGGATTCATCTCGACTACTTTTAACTTCTAACTGCAGAACTTAAAAAATCATGGAAAAAGGGGAAGACTTACGGTTTGAGAGGCAATAGAGGACTGGAAGCAGGAACTTCTGAGCTAGGGATGATTTCAGCTTCCGGATCGGATCCATCAGAATTTGATGGAGCTCCATATACAACAACTATAAACACAATTGCTAAAAAGAATATGATAAGGAACAAACCTTTCATTTCCAAGATTTAGGGATCAGAAATTTACAAAAAATTCCATGCAATACTTCTCAATCGAAGCAAATTATGAACACAAGATGTTGATTTTGAAGACAAATTGAATTTATTGAGGTAAAAATGACATCTTTTGATCTCCTTTCTAGGGTTTTCGTTCCAATTTTGTAGCAAAAATTGGATCTTTTTCTAGGGTTTTCGTTTGCAGTGGAAAATCATAAACAAGATCATCAGTTTGCAGAAATCGAGGTCGGATCCGTAAACCGTTAATTTCGGCGCTACTATGATGTCCTGTCAACTGGTTCAGCTCAAAAATCAGCTTATTGACCTTTTGATTGGAAAAAAAGTTAATCTGTGATTAAATGAATTACTAAAATAAGTAAAAAATTTAAAATGGATATACAATTATGTACTCTTTCTATCCCAAATTACTTGTTAATTTTGACAAATAACAATTTATTTTATCTTTTATATCATCAATTAATTACTTTGAACAATGTAGAACTTCTTAACAAATTTAAGTTTTTAATTGATTCACTTCATAATTAATAGGAATAAAATGATAAAATTGCTATGTCAATCATTGTTTTCCTAATGGAAGTGTCAATTCAAAAGTGGACAAGTAATTAAGAACATAAAGAGTATTAGTGTAATTTCACAAGTGACGTATAATAAAATTAAAATGTATGAAAGAACAAATAATAACAAAATATCAAAATTCAAAATAAATAAATCAATATATAGTAAAACACATTTAACGAATAAGAAATCCAAATGGATATAATGAGTTATATATATTGTTGATGTAAGTCTTTTTATTTTATCAATTGATTTTAAAATATGATAGTAGGTTAATTACTATTTATATTATACTAACCATTAAAGCTTATGAAGAGACATTTATAATCTATAATCTATAATAGACTTATCAGGGAAGTAATTGTGATAGTGCAAAAAAATTAATTTTATGTAAAATAGTCGACTTGGACATTTATAATCTATCTATAATCTATAAATATCTATAATAAACTTATAAATAAAATATTGAACTTAATTTTATGAGAATTAGATTTAGTTGTTTAAGATGAAGTCTAGAGAAGTTTAGATGTATATAAGTTTTATTCCTAATTTTTTGAGATAGAAATATTGTTTCCGATAGATTTCATGCTCAAAAGAGAAGTTATTTATATTTTGAAGTAGGATTGCAAAAAAAAATGACAACCAAATTTCAAAATATAAATAAATGAAGCAATAGATAGTGAAATAATTTTAAAGAGATAAAATCTATAATTAATTTTATGTGAATTAGTCAACTTTGATACAATTAACTCAATGTTGAATATTTGTTGCTTGTACAAATATTTTTTCCATTATTTTCGAGAAAGAAAGGGCAATCGTCTTCAATTAGTAAAATCTACATATCACAGAGCGAGTTGTTGATAACTCTTTTATTTTAGACAATATCAACGAACTTTCGTTGACTTTACATTTTTCTTCATCATATGAGATTTACGTATTGCTATCATTAGACTACAACAATCATCACTAATGTGAATTTGAATGGTTATTGCTCCAACGAAAACTAGCTTAAATTGTTCATTTTTAAAGAAACATAGAAAACTAAGACAAAATTGAGAAGTAGACAGAAAATATCTCGTCAAATTGCATCACATTTATTTTCAGTCTCGATTAAATCGATATAGAAAGAATTCATACCACTGTGATATTATTGTCTTAAGCTAATGGGACTTCCCACTCAGTTTTACACATTAAATATGCAGATAACAAAACTACTGTTGTTCTAAATCATCCATCTCAAAAGAGGAATTAATATAACAAAAATGTCTTATTCATAGACTTTGCACTCCTCATCAGAAGGATTTGTCTCACAGAACTCATCCAATGGGTCTCCACTTCCTGGTGCTGCAACACCTGGCCATTTGCTTGCTACTAGATGAGCCAAGTCCACAACTCTTTGGCTGCAATTCACAAAACAAAAAAATATGAGCATCATGAAAGTTTTTGGTTAATTTCACGTATGGTTACTGAACTTTACCTGTATCCCCACTCGTTGTCATACCAAGCAATAACCTTGACCATATCATCTCCCATGACCATGGTCAAGGAGGAGTCGATGGTGGCTGAAACGTCAGAGCATCGGAAGTCAACTGAAACAAGAGGGGCATCACACACATCTAATATGCCTTTCAGTGGACCATCAGCAGCCTTTCTGAAAGCTGCATTCACATCCTCAGCTGTAATTCCTTTCTTCTCAACGTTGACAACGAGGTCAACAACTGAGACATTAGGTGTTGGCACTCGGAGAGCAATGCCATTCAGCTTTCCCTTAAGCTGAGGTAGCACTAAAGACACAGCCTTGGCTGCACCAGTGCTGGTTGGGACAATGTTTAATGCTGCTGCTCTCGCTCTCCTTAAGTCACGGTGTGAAGCATCAAGAAGCCTCTGAATACCACAGAATCAACAATATTAGCGCGGAGTTGCATATTTATACCATCAACATATTGACATGAAGACACCATATATGTGAAAGTGTTTCGTTGATTTATTACCTGATCTCCGGTGTAAGAGTGAGTTGTTGTCATTGTACCCTTCACAATTCCTGCAATGTGAATGGAAATAGTTAACACAATAACCAAATTTTTGCCAATGTAGTGCTATTTTAATACAGTTTGCTGCTTACCAAGTTCTTCATCCATGACTTTCACAAATGGAGCCAAGCAGTTAGTGGTGCAAGAGGCATTGCTGCAATTGAAGCAAAGAACTTATAAATTTTGAACAATATGAACTGTGCAGGTCTTATATAGTTGAGGATGACCAACTTTCAAACAATGCAGATATAATTGACGGAAACACTGACCTTATGATGTTGGCAATCTCATGAGAGTAGTCTTGCTCGTTCACTCCAACAACATAGGTTGGAATGTCAGCACCTTTTGCTGGTGCAGTGATGATAACTTTCTTGGCACCAGCTTGGATATGCTTCCCAGCACCTGGACCATCAACAAACACACCGGTTCCCTGTGATTCAAATAATATAATCAGCTCGGAACATCATTGAGTTGTAAGATGTTTGAACCCCAATGATCACAGAGGATAGTTGAACAAATGACTGTAACTTGACTACCCTAATCCTCATTGATTCAATCTTATCGCGTAAATCATTTAATCATGGTTATGCATACAATTTCTAAAATTTGCAATGAGAACCAGTATTTGAACCTAAACAGGATAAATTTACTTCTTCAATGAACATGGATATCAGTTATCACACCAGTAACAATGCATGACCAACTCATCTAAAAACTTAAAGCGTTAAAAGAGAACACACTTTTATTTTCTTAATTACGTATTCAACAGACAGCAGACAAGAAGTTTACCTCAATAACAATGTCAATGCCAAGTTCAGCCCAAGGAAGCTTGAGGGGATCCCTGCTAGAAACAACCTTGATGTGCTTTCCATCAACACTAATGGTTTCATTATCCACTATTTTGACATCAGCTTTGAATGTTCCCAGCATTGAATCATACTTTAGCAAGTGAGATGCCTGCATAATCCATTTTGCAGCAAAACTCAACTGTTAGTAATGATGTTAAATTGAATTAATCGTTGCAACAACGAAAACAAAGAATTTGGACTCACGTTCTTGACACCGCCACTGTCATTGACAACCACAACATCAAGTGGTGAGTCTTTGCGACCATGCCAGCATCGGAGGAAATTCCTACCAATTCTACCAAAACCGTTGATAGCAACCTTCAATTTAGCAACAGTTTCTCCCTTAACCGGGGCTGATCCTGTGGTCTAGTTTTCCATACCATAAAAACAGATCAGTTCCACAAGCCGACTACCCTATAAAGAGTTTTAACTTCCTACAGTGACAGTATTATGCTATAATTAAGATCACCTAAAAGATAACTACAACTATCGTTGATATCACTGTGATTAGTAACCGGCTATGACATGTTAAAATGTATTGATGGTGTAATCCTCCTACAGAGAAGCTATAGCTTGTCTTCTCTTAGCTAGATTTTGGGAGTAAGGTACATAGTAGGTACTATGTACATAGATTTTCAAGTTTCAACTTCAATATCTATAGCCAAATGGGAGCTTAGTATTCTTTATAAGAAAAGCTGAAAGTAGGGAAATCAAAGAGCTACCTTTGGAGTGAGTTGAGCAGAGACAACATCAAAGAAAGAAGACTCTCTGTTGGAAAATGTCACACATCCACTTGATCTAAGACCAGAAAATTCAGCTACTTCAAATTTCTGCACAAACAAAGCATGAGAATTCAGAAAGACCATAATTTCTTAAACATATTAGCTATGTTGATCGGACTCTTCAAAAATGTCAACGATTGTCTGTGATCTTTCAAAAGTAGTGCATTTTTGGAGGATCTGACACGAGTGAGGCAGTATTTTTGGAAAGTCCGAACAACATAGCATCTTAGTACTATCAAACATACACTGGGAAGGAAAGGAAAGAAACCTTGGATAAACATTGTGTGGGGAATGAGTAGGAGTTCTTATTGGAAGGAAGCCTTGTGCTTGTAGGAATTCTTGAAGAAGCCAAAGCTGCATGAGAAGCCATGGCTGCAACTAAATGATCTTGAGGAAAGCTACTTCCTTTTTGGTATATATGGTTTAAAATATGGTTTGTTCCCACCATATTATTAATATTTTTTTATTTGATGTAAATGAACTAAAATAAAGTCATGGTTGATATTGATGGTAAAAGAAATGAGTGGTGAAGATGGTGTATGAAGATTGATATAAGATAAGATCATGTCCCCCTGTCCCCATGTAATCTTCCATTTTCATAATCTCAACCACAGATTGTTGTCACATTTCTTTTTATTCCGTTCATGCCCTTGAGATTCTTTGTACTGACCTGACCGTAATTTGTTTTCGTTTGGATTTAAGTTATATATACTTATAATTGTAAACGGATTATTTCACCATCGAGGTAATTTAACCTGCAAAAATAGAGTTTTACAGTGGGGAAAATCATGCTAGTATATTGCACTCATTTTCATTACTTTTAAATGTTTGGCCAGGATTTGCTGGAACAACTATACAAGATAAATATTAGTGTCTATTCATTAGAAAAGATGAAAATGTATTGATGCTCTTCCTGAAGGTAAACTTTTCTTTTGAGCCAAGAATCTATCGGTAACAACCCCTCTATCCTACAGAGGTAGGGGTAAGGTACATAGTACCTTCTCCAGACCTCGGTTATGGAATTACGATGGGTATATTGTTGTGGAACCATGCGTAATATACTCCAATATTAAAGATTCAGATGTTCATATTTATGAACTAACAGGCTTCTCGTGCTGGTCTTGATAGCAAGTTATAAAATATATTACTACTCGAAAAAGAACACTAAGAAAATTGTAGGACAAAGATGAGTTTAAAAGAAATCATGTCAATAGAAAACAGAAGCAGCATATAAAATCACATAATGTTTCCTCATTTTGGGATATCATATTGTAGCAATTACCAAAAACATCAAAACTGAACTAAGAATATTCCCATATATTCAATGTCCTCAGCTGACTTGATATTAAGAAGATAGAAATGTTTCTTATACAACAGCTTCAACATCATCCGAGTTCACAGCAGCTCCATTTGGTGTGTCATCTGACCTCAACTGAGTAGAAATGTCATCAATCGCCGAGTTCAGCTGGTCAATCTTTTCAGCAAGCTTCTTGCGTTGTTTCTGCAGACAGAACAGTATGCATGAGTCAGAGGAAGTGGGAATATAAGATTATAACCCCGAACAGTTGATTTATCCTCTGTAAAAGTAAATATGTGTGACGCTGCTATTACACTTGTATAAAGATGATCCAACACCTTTTCACTAGGGGATCAAGAGTAGCCTCTCCAATACAGTTACTAGAAAGCTTTCTACTAGGATTGTCAAGCATCAATATTCATGTAGCACTAATAGTGAAGCTAAACTTTTAGAACTGGAGCGACACACAATTGGCAGCTTCTGATCTTGCCGCTTAGCTGTATTCTTCAGAATTCATATCTCAAAAACGTAATCCGTTGCACAAGTTCATAACAACTTACTAAAGTTATTACCTTTTTCAGCTTAAGTGTAAGTGAAGATTAAGGTACACAGACTCGGGAAAACAGAATCACATCAATTAGTGAGACTAAAATCACAAGGAAACTATATTTTAATCAGAAGAGATGGTTCCCAGCACAAAGATATTTCCTTATATAATCAAAAATGTGCACAACACTAGCTTACCTCTAATGCTTTGTCTTCATCATATATAAACTTGGGCAATTTTCTCATCAGGTCCTTCTTATCAGCTCCAGCCAATGCCTTGCTGATCTGTTAACACGAATTACACGACAATCAGCTAGCTCCTCCTCTGAAGTGCAGCACTCAGAAAGAGAAGAAAATATATAGAATGACCAATTAGATCAAGATGTGACTTTCACTAGTATGTTAAGCAGAATAAAGGCAGCAACCAATGCCATCCCATATTTACCTGAGGTGCAAACACACAGCCAAGTGTGCCAACAATTATTCCTCCCAAAACAAAGCCACCAACAAAGATGCCAGCACCGCTTCCGCTTGACCTTCCACCATCACCGCTAATTCAGAAGGAGAAATATTCGATACAATATTTTCTTGATTAGGTTAAGGTGGATAACAAACATATGGAAGAAACAAATTTCCTTGGTTCTTCTCAGGGGCAAGAGCCAAGTTGTTCCTGCCCCTATATATGAGAATTTTGGTTCTGCTGTTTCGTTTGGCAGAAACCAACTCAAAGCAGAGAGTTCATGCATAAGCTGCATATTGAATACAAGAAGGTAATACCTGTATGACGCTTGAATGGTCAATGGTCTTTTAGAAGAATATGATTTTCCTCCGTGACTTGGACTGAAGGACAACTTGGTAGCACTAACATTTTGGTCCAATGACTTCAAGCAAGAACCTAGCACAGTAACAAAGTCAGAGGTTTTACACCGCAAGACTGTTATAGGTTCTGAAAGACAGGGGACCATGAATGCAACAAAAGTTCTGCTAATGTTATTTATAGTCCCAAACACAAATATAAGAAATATATGTTTTTTTATAACTGAGAAATCCCTGAGGCCAATGGCACATGTTCAAAACTCTGTGGATACATGCCAGCCCTCTATCATTCTCCACTTAAGTACCAAGCTTTTATCTGCAACAAAGTTCAAATCCGAGCGTGTGTCTAACCCACACATCATATGTTGCACTCTTAACACTATACCAAACCCTCAGGCATAATTTTGAGAAATATAAGCATCATGCTTTCCACAAAAAAAGTACAAAATCCCCACTATTAGAAACATGCATTTCATTTGTATCATAACATTTGCCTTCAATTGCTTCGCTGAAAATAATTAATCACAAGCATGAATTATACCAGCTGAACTTTGACCTTAACATGACCCTGTTTTCGATATAGTGAAGTGAACGCCTGGCAGAAAATTCCAATAATTCCTCACATCTATTAGATTATGAATAAACTATAGCATTGAATTAGCTACCTGGCATTTTTATATTTGTATAAAGTATAATTTCCATGCTGTTCAGAATCAAATCAAAAGCTTATTTAATCTTTAACAGTAATAAAAATTATCACAAACAACAACAATTATCACTTGAACAACCAGGTAGTAAATATACAAAATTGAATAAGAAATGTGTGGCAAATAAAAAAAGGGGGAAATTATGACATCACCAAGCAGAATATAACCCAATTGCTCAAAACAGTCACTTTCTTATTCCATGCATGAATATGTGAACTAGGGGAAAGTATAAGAAGTTAGGCATCTCCCTATCAAACTTATAGAAGGACAAATTGATATGGTAGTTGTAACCAAAAGGCACATTATTCAGATGCAAGAGCTCATAATCTTAGTAAATGGGTCGCTGGATCCTAACAGAAAAACATTTGACAAGTTCATGCTACAGCGTTAACACCGGCTTACTACTAGCACACACATGTTACTAGCAAACATCTGGTGTTCTAACACCCCTCACACCCAGCCTAACTGAAGCATGGACTGAGAACCCAAACATGGATGGACCTTACACAGATACCACATAAAGATATAACACCTTAGGCTAATTCAACCCTAAAATCTAGCTCGGGAGGGGAGGACTGCCCACTAGTCCATTCAACAACCAATGTAGAACTCTAACAATATCCAAAACTAACAGTCTTGTCAATTTGGGTACAATAAGGAGCTCAAGAGACTAGTATTAGAAGCTAAGATATCAAGGAAATCAGTGAAGGAGTGCATCAAAACTAATTAATACAACCAGATCAACAAAGAATAAACACATTCATCTCCGATTTGGGTATAGTACGGAGCTCGACAGACGCAAATCATAAGCTCACTCGGCAACATAAAATCAGCAAAAAAAAGGCCAGACCAACGAGATCGAGAAATGAAAAACAAAAACAAAAACACAGCCATTCAACAATTCGTCAATAACTCGTACAAGCTCAGATAGCAATGTAAATCAGTACAAAAATAAACAAACAATACAATCAGATCAACAAATGAAAACAAAAAAGAACAATTTGATGAGAAAATAAAAGCAGATTGAAGAAATTACCAGAGGAGAAATGGAGAGAAGGGCTTCTGGGTTTGGATAAAATCAATGAATTTGAAAGAGCAGTCATTTTTGCAGTGAAGAAAATTTGGATTGTGGAGAAGATTATTACTGAAACAACAGAGAACTGATTAATGAGTTATAATCGTTTTATATTTTTCCATTCGATAATATCAATGCGACATTGGGGACATTTCGTAAAAACCAATACTTATTATTGTTAAAAAATAATTTAATTAATCAAACATATATATTCAGGAGTCTAGACCAAAGGGAGTTCGCTCGAATGGTAAGCAGCTCTCACTTTCGATCCAAAAATTGTGAGTTCGAATCACCAAGGGACCAAAAAGATCGGACCAAATTAAAAAAAACAAATTCAAGAATAGTACAAACTATATACTAGTACATTTTTGCATGTATGATGTAATTTGTCTAAACTACAGTACTCTAGATTATATGTCAGTTCCCCCAAAATTCACCTTTATAGTGAATGAATATAAAATTAAATTCTAAATATGATTTAACTGCCGAACATCAAAAGCTTTGCATTTCAAGTAACTATTTTAATTATGGTGCTTAGATAAGTTTTTGCGTAGCTCAACTAATTTTATAAAATATTTGTTATCATCCACCGAGATAGCTACCAAGTAATTCTATTCAACTAGGCTTGGACAAAATCTTAAGTAGCAGATTGCAAACAACCTAAGCCCATTATTTTCCATGACCCAAGTCCAATCAATCTAAAAGGGCTTTGAATGTTTAGTGAAATGGCAATTTGAGATGGTATTTAAAAATTTAGCCTCGTTTGAAAAGTAATGGAAAAATTGAATAGTTTTATGCTACTTCACGTGAATCCATAACTTTTGTGCTACATAATCGTCCCTAACGACAAGTTATTAGACAAGCTCTCACGGTAACACAAGTTTGCTTAAATTATACAAATGTTAGCTGCCAAAAATGTAATAATTTTTTAAAAATTAAACTTTAGCAAGCTGTTTGGTGACAAAATTTCTACAATATGAAATATGTTAGTTGTCAACTTGATTGAAACTTCAAGTTAGTTGGTTGCATAGTTTGATATTAATTCACATATATACCACACATCAAGTTATTTACTTTTAGTATTAGTGAAGAATCATGTCTATAAATAGCCATTTCTTGATCATTACTATTTGTCTTGAATAGACTTAGATGAAGTAGAATGCATGGAATAATTAAAATTATTGTTCCATATATCGCACAACAACAACAATAGTATCTAACATAATGTAGTTTCGTAAGTGATATATCATATATGAAGAGAATAAGACGCACACAAATTTTACCTCTATTTTTGTGGAGTATAAGGATTATTTTTTATTCAACATCTGTTATATATATCAATCAAACGAGGATAACTTCATCGCGATATAGAGTGTTCACCAAATATATTAAATTTAAAGTAAAATCAAATATATTTTAATTATCTATTTTGTAGTGGTATGGAAAATAGACAGCATTCTTTAGACAATATTTATCAATATCCAAAGTTGATTACTTTGAAAATATGCCATAGATTAATCAAAGTAGATATTCCACTTCTTAGTTCTTTATAGAATTATAAACAAAAAGGTAAAACCCCACCTTTTTCATTTTTCCTTTTCCTTTGTTATGTGCTTTTCATTTTTTTGCTATATCAAATTATCAATTACTGATTATTGAGCAATTGATTGTGTAAAATTATTAATACTATATATCAATGAATAATAATTACTATAATTTTATTATAAAATGATGTGATGAGGTAAGAGCTTGTCAGTTTGGTTCTTAATAGTTGAGACAAATATCCAAGTCCATGATGAAAAAAACAAAGAAATAAACTTTAGTTTAATTGGATGGACAGTTCACTATTTTCTAAGCAAATGTCAAAGCTGTTTATTATATTAGTAATTATTTGATTATTGTTACACTTACCTAAACATCCACATGCATTTCAATTATAGTTTTCATTGATTCTTTTCACTCATCATTTAACTAGTATATTGCTTTTAACTTTATCTTATCTTATAATAGGATTTTCTTGGCTTTAATAATTTTGTGTCTTTTTTGCTCTCCTAAGAAATCATCAAAAATAATTAGACTTTTTGTTTACTAGTAGTTGAACTCTAGCAGTCAAACAAGTAAAGATGCTAATGATGGTTTTCCTCTTATATTTTTACATTATCTTCTTTTATTAACATTTTCATTTTTTATAACGAGTTTTAAGCTTTTTACATGTACTTAATAATACATAACATTTCAAATGCGAGGATCTATTTTATTCAATCAGCTTCAATATGATGAGTGACATTATCATCATCAATCTCCCAATTTTCTTGTATTACATACGCAAGATACTTGAAACTTGCTCTTTTGAATATGACATATGTATCAGTCTTCACTTTTACATCCGTTTTATGCGTTACGTCACTAAACTTACACTTTAGGTACTCTACTTTCGTTCTACTTAATCTAAAATCCTTAGATTTAAAAATATATTTTCTAACTTTTAACCTATGGTTAAATTTACTGGGCCGCATCTCATGGATGAATACTATATCATCTTCGAGTTTTTGACCCTTTGTGTAAAAGGTTATTGTTCTTCTTGAGAATAAAAGTACAAAAAGAAAAATATGGAAGCAGTAAATTTTTTTAAAAAAGACAAAAAGGAAAAAAATCTTACACTTTTGGTAGCTCGAGGATTCTGTTAAAACCACATTGAAAAGTGGATACAGTGAAAAAACTAAACAAAAATTCTTTTATATAAATTTTGATTTTCATCTTTTTAATTTCTTACATAAAATAATATTATATTCCGAATATTTATAGAACTAACTCACCCTAAAAAGACGAAATAAAAGTTAAAAAAGTTTACATCTTTTCAAATAATAGGACCAAAAAATTGAAAAAAGAGGAAAAAATTTGAAGCCGTCTAGATATGGAGAATTATTTTTTTCAAAATATTGTTTGATTATATATTATAGTTAAAATCTACAAAATTCAAACTTGATAATTTTTTAACTTTTTTTTTAGGGGTGAAAAAAGATACCGTAGAAAAAAAGAGCCGGCTGTATGTCAAAGTCAAAAAAAAATTCTTTTTTAAGATAATTTAATTTCCATAATAACAGAAAAAAACACTTTTCGTCTTTCTTTAGTTACACTTTTGCTGCATAATGTTCTGCAGTTCCTTATTTTGCTCACCCACTTCTTCCCAGTTCCATCTTTTCAATTTCCCCAAACCCTAAAACTGAAAAATTTAAGTAAATGGGTCCTGTTGTTTCTTGATTTTAATAACTGGGTCGTTGTTTAATTCTCATTTTGCGTATCAGAATCTTCAAATAAGTTCATTTGCAGAAGAAAAAGGAGCAATTTTTAATATTTTTTACTTCAATACTAGTAGTTCATTCACATTGGTGGAAGTTGGTTTGTTGGCATTTGTTAGTATATGGTTTGAGTTGAAACGGGTCGGACTCGGTTCTCTATGGCTCGGCGTCATGGGTGGCAACTACCGGCTCACTCGTTTCAGGTTCTTCATTTTGCTCTTTGTTGTATTTGGATCACTTGTAAAGCTGTAATGTTGGTGTTGTTGGATCTTTTGGGGTCTTTAGAGTGGGTTTATTGGTTTCGTTTGGTGACATTGCTGATTTGTTTCTTTTAGTCAACTGCACTTTGACACTCTTTTACTTTTCCTTTTTAAGTGATGTTTTAGTTAGTTATGCTTTGTAGATTTGTGATTTGCTCAAAATTTTAGTTACATTTGCTTTGAAATTTCTAGTGTTTCACATTCTGAAAAGATGCGATCTTTAGGTTCTGAGTAGGAATAACTTGAGTTACAGTTGCTTTATTTGAATTTTTTAAAGTTGGTTTTGGGTCTGTGATGAATTTGGAGAAAAGGAGGTCAAGTTTCCGTTTGTGGTAGAAAATTTATTTGATGGGTTTCCTTATTATTATTTTTTGCTCTGATAAGTTTCTAAGTTTATGGAGTAGTCTCCGGATGACCTATAGTTCACGGGTGATCTTAACTGATGCTTGCATCACTGTAGGATGCCTACATCACACCCCTTTGCCCTTCCTCGTGCCCTGCATGAATGCGGGATGCTTAGTGCACCTGCTGCTCTTTGTATGGTGATTACCCTGCATTGTAACAGGATTAAATTTTCTGCGACTGTGACTGAGATCAAGCTTTCCATCTCTCTTAATTCAATAATGTATATCTGCTTCATACAGTTCCTTGTTGGACTAACTTTACAACTTAGTCTAAAGAGGTTTAAGCTCTGAATCACTGGATTGTCTAATGCAACTATTCTGTATGTGTACTTGTAGCTTGGTCCCCGTGATATTCTTTCTTGCGGTCCGTCAGACAAAATAAAATACTTTATTGGTTTTTTTGTGTGTTGATCAGCATGTTGCTTACCTCTGTACTCATTTTTCCATTTCTCAAGTCTCGGAATGATAAGTTTCACCTGAAGTTCTTCTGGAAGGCCCAGGCCTTACTTATTATTATTGATTAGTGACATCATATTGTATCGGCCTTTATGATTAACTGATATTATCTATTGTTGTTGTGCAACTTGAATCTCGTGTACTCATTATTCCATGTTGCTGTGCAGGTTGTGGCTATAACAGTTTTCTGCCTGCTATCTGTTGCCTTCTATGCATTTTTTGCTCCATTTCTAGGAAAAGACATCTTTGAGTACATAGCAATTGGTGTTTATTCCTTCTTGGTGAGTGCATTAGGGATGAAGTTGCTTACTATTTTTCTTGCAAACACCCTATTCATGTTTCTCTTTCTTGTTACTTCTTGTCATCTTTTGACTCTTGCTTTCAGGCTCTATGTGTGTTCACACTATATGTTAGATGCACAGCAATTGATCCTGCTGACCCTGGGATTCTCATTGAAGCTGACAAGTCAACAGCCTATCAATCACACAATGAAATAGAGTTGCCTGGTTAGTTTTTGGATGCAATATGATTTTCTTATTCTTCTTCCTTTGATAAAGGTAAATATGCAACGGGATCAGAACAACCTGAAGATATATCTATTATTTTTTGGTTGGTAATTACAGACCAAGTATTGTGTCTATTAGATAAGTTGAAGATACTAGTAAACCCTTTGATCATCTAGACTTTTGAAAATATAACAGAGCAAAATTATGAGAAATATCAAGTTTTACTAGTACTCATGAACTGAAAAAGACTCAAGTTTTACAATAGATGAAAAAAGGGAAAAGGACTATCAAGTGTTAGTTATAAGACTTTGTCGCAGTATCTTGTTGGGGAGGGAGTGGATGAAAGATGGAACATTGGTATCCATTTGGTAATTTGACCACGATTCATCTGCTGTTGACATCTTGAACTGCTTGTGATAGGTGATATATCTGCTGCAGGGGGTCCCAGCAAGGAAGGGTTCCGAGATGGAGGAACAACTACAAGTGATGCTTCAGGTTGCTGTGGAAGACTTGGAGGGATCCTCTGTTGTTGTTTTGTCATTGAAGACTGTCGGAAGGATGATCAGTCGCTGGAGCAGAGTGGTGATGAAGAAGTTTTGTTCTGCACATTGTGTAATGCTGAGGTATACCACTTCTCATCTGCTTCTCTCTCTAGTTTTCCCTGCATCTACAGTATATCTTTCTCCTACAACTACATTCAAAAGTTCAGACTTTCATTGGGTATAGTGGAGAGCATGAATAAGGTATTTTTTCCCTTATGCAGGTTCGAAAGTTCAGCAAACACTGTAGAAGTTGTGACAAATGTGTTGATGGATTTGATCATCACTGCCGTGTGAGTTCAAATATGTGTTTTCTTCTTGTTTAGTTTTCGGTTGCTCAAAATACATTGTGTTTTACTTTGACATGACATAATTATTTTAATTGGAGGAATGAGCTGAATCTGATAACCCATTTGAGGAATTCAAAATAAGGGTATTTTCGGATAATATATATTATATTCCATGCTGTTAATATTGTACACCAGTTCATATCCTCCTCTTGCAGTATTGTGAATTTATGTCATTTTGGATGTGTACTTTTTACAGTGGTTGAATAATTGCGTGGGAAGGAAAAACTATATCACATTTGTGTGCCTGATGGCTTTCAGCTTTGTCTGGGTAAGTGCACTAAGATTCTTTCATTTTATCTCCTTTTTAATGTTTGACAAGGCATAATCATTTCTTCACCTTTTTAATATAAAATGCTCCTTTCATGTCAGCTTGTCTTTGAATGCGGAGTGGGCATTGCAGTCCTAGTTAGATGCTTTGTCGATAAGAAAGCTACTGAAAATCAGATAATAGAGAGGCTCGGAGAAGGATTCTCTAGACCTCCATTTGCTATTGTAGTGGTATGTAAGCTAGCTTGTTGCTTGCAGAACTATTCTGATTGTTTGTGTAGTATATGGATTTACTGCATTTTCTAATCTGTCTTTGTTAGACCTTGATTTATTGTGGGAGTTGTATCTTATACTGATCTAGTTATTAGAATCTTTAGATGCGTAATCCACTATGGTAAACTCATAAGTCTTAGGCTGGTTGAAGAATTTTTCTGAAGGAAAGATATAATAACTTTAATGTATCAAAGCCTTGACACAGCCCGTAAATTTGAAGGTGTGCAAAATCATAGTGCCAGAATCACCATATATATGACATTTAGTGCTTGCTTGGAACTTGTTCCCATTGTTGCAGTCTTGTAACATTTTTTTTCTGCTTTTTCTGTGAAATGGTAAGTGTATTATAAGCATTGCAAAGAGATTCTGTAAAAGTATTTACAGTCAAAAGCAGAATTATGTCCCTTCTATTCTTTTCTTTTTGACAAAGGTAACAGAGTTATGTCCCTTCTATTCTTAAAAGGGATTCTATCAACTAAATAAAACAGTTCATCTTGATCATTAAGATAGAGTTTCCTTTATCTTCAAAGCACCTCTCGTACCTTTCCTCTAACCAGTCCACCAAATGTGCACAGGGATTGTGCACCACAATTTCATCTGTTTCTTGCAACTCCCCTAATATACCAGCTGTTTAGCAGCTCTCCAGTATCTCTAGGATGCACCATTTTAGTACACCATGTTAAAAAGCAATTGCCATAATTGATCAGTGACGGACCAATGCAGAGGCAAATGATTCACTCTTTCTGGCATATTTCTCACAGAAAACATCCAGAACATAAATGGAATCCTCTTCTTTGTACGTTCTGATGTGTTAAGCAAGTATTTTGAGCCACCAACCATGAAAACACATCACCTTATAAGGAGCATTTGTCTTCCAACTCTGTCTCCAAGTCCAGAAAGCATTTTGTATGACCCTAGAGTTCATATTATCACATCATGATTTTACAGTGAAAATCATAGTCCCGAATCAGTAAAAATTCAGCAAATATGCCCAATTTCCAATCATTCAGATTCCTCCTAATTGAAATCTAAACTTGCTTCTTGTATTAAGGCATGTAGAGATCTGGGAACTGTTCTTTGAGAGGAACATGGCCAATCCAGAAGGAAATTTTCTACCATCACCAATTTTAAACAGCCTCAGGTTCCTTATGTTCTTCATAAGTTAACCCCTTAGGAAATGGTAACTTTTTTAGTAATATGATCCTTTGCTTCCATACTTTTCACAAATCACATCTTTCCGTAAAGCTTGTTCTTCTGAAATGGATTTCCAGAGCCGTTTCATCATCAAGCTGTTGTTATGATGTGTCAAATTTCTGATGCCTAAAAGCTTTCCTTTTTGTTTGTTGTTGTGGACCACCACTTCACCAAATGAAATGCCCTTTTTGCCTTGTTCTCTTTCATTCTTAGGTGCCTTTTCTTGTTCTCTTTGGGTTTAATCTTTTGTTTTCTTCTCTGTTTCAGGCCTTATGTACTGCTGTTTCACTCCTTGCAACTGTGCCTTTAGGTGAATTGTTCTTCTTCCACATTATTCTCATTCGTAAGGTATGTTCGTTCATATCCTCATTCCTTCTCGGTTTTAAATTTGTGTTTGTGCGTGCTTATATATAAAAGGTATTCTGGTTCTGCTATAATGCTGTATTACAGGGTATTACAACATATGAGTATGTTGTTGCAATGAGATCTCAAAGTGAGCCGCCTGGACCCTCTGTAGATGGAGGTGATCAGCAGAGTTTGCCATCATCACCGACCAGCTCTGCAGTGACTGCCATCAGTGGAAGAAGTTCTGTTGGGATGAGCTTGCAACATAAAGGTGCTTGGTGTACTCCTCCAAGAATCTTCATGGATCATCAGGTTACACTTCTTTCGTGCTTCTAGTTTTGTGAAGTTGATGAAGAAAGTTCTCCCTCTTTTTCTGTGGGTGGAGGATATAGGAATGGGAGGAGAATGAGTTCTGGATGAGTTTTGACTTGAGCAACTAAGCTCATCCCTTGTCCTCGAGAAAAACTGTCTAATTATAGAACCGCGTATTGCTAATTTCATTCCTCTAACCACCTTGTGCAGGACGAAATTATTCCTCATCTTCAGCCTGGGCGACTGCCATCTACTGTTGATCCTGATGCACTAGACAAGGACAAAAAGGCATCCCACCGTCCAGTCCGAATTAGTGCATGGAAGCTTGCGAAACTAGATTCTAGTGAAGCAATCAAAGCTGGTGCCAAGGCTAGAGCTTCATCATCTGTGCTACGCCCAGTTGGTGCCAAGCACAATCCGTACGACGCTGATCATTTGTCCAGTGGCATGAGTGGTATAAGCAGTCCGGCAAGTACTAATCAAGGATTTTATGACAGTAATGCTAGAGCTGGGACATTAAGGTTGTCTCCTTCCAAGAGCTCATATCCGCCCAGTCGTGCCAGCAGAGAAGACATTGAAACATGTGGCCACAGCATGAGTAACTTAAGCAGTCCTCTTGCCCCTAACCGAGCTCCATCTCCATTAGCACTGCAGCATCACCCTTCAAATAGAGACCACTTTAACCCAATATATCAGTCATCTGCAAATCAATCTCCGTGGTCAGCAAAAGCATGCCATGAGAACGAATCTCCGCCCCCTGATAATCTCTCAGAGGCATCCACTAGGAAGAACAATATGGGCACTCCAGAGAGTACAAGGTCATCAGTTTTCTGGGATCAAGAAGCCGGGCGATTTGTTACTGCTAATACTAACAGGGGTGCTGGTTCTACTTCACAAGTTTCTGGAACAGAGCTTACATACACCGGTCAATCTATATTTTTCGGAGGGCCTTTACTGAACGAGAACATGAACAGAGGGGCAAGAAGTAGCGGTACACCATTTGCTGGTGGTCCACAGCGGAGTTACTATCAGGGTAGAACACAAAGGGGTGGTCAGCTCCCTGTATTTGTTCCTAGTGATTCCCAGCAAAATCAATTTTCTTCACGATAGTATTGTATTTGCTCCACTTGTTTTATCTTGAGATATACAGTTCGTTGTACATTTTCATCTTCTCAAGTTTTTGCTTTTACTTTCTTAACTGAGTACATTCTCCATCTTTCTTTCACAACAACATACCTGTATAATCTCAAAAAGAGTGGTCTGGAGCGTATAGAATGTACAGTGTTTCAAAGCACCACAACAATGTGCAAGTGTTATGATTGCCAATCAAGATATCTTTCTTTTTATGGCGAGTGTGACATTGCAGACCTTACCCCTACTTCAGAGTTGGAGAGGCTATTTACTATAAATCCTCGACTCACGGATTTAATCTTTCTTTCACGACTGTGCTAGTCGATAGGCTTATTAGCAATAAGATGAAATTGCAAGAAGTGAAATGTGTATGATCAGTGGTAGATGGAGAGTATGATTAACAGCTCCAATTGAACCACGTAGCATGATAGATAGATATAATAACCTTTTTGGACTTTATGGTGCCATATTTATCCACGACGTTACCAAAGTGGCTCAAAATTGTCTTTGTGGACTGTTTTTTTTTTCTTCTAAAAAAAATATTTTTAATTAGCATTTTAGCTCAAATTTATATAGAGTATTACTCGTCCTAATTAAAACTACTATTCCGTTATTTGTCTTACTTTCCTTTTTATATTCAAAACGTCGTTAAATCAAATCAGAGTAACTAAAATTACTTTGTTAAATTCTTTTATCAAACTAAAGAGAAAATGAAAGAGGATATTGTTGTAAAGAAAATGACTGTCTGGCCCCTTAACTCCTTCAACGGCCTCGGTTTGGATAGAGAGCCAATCAAGAATGACAGAATAGTATACTACAGTACTAAACTTGTTGAAAATCCTTCAAGATATGGCAGCTACACTGAGGATTCAAGGATCATGCATCATCAGAAATTCCTCCAATGCCCAGACTGAGCAGCAGGTAAAGAAGGTCTTTTTACAGATACCCATTTCAAGAAGATCTGTTATTCTCATCTCTGTGTTGCCCCTGAGCCTCAATTTGGTTCCTCAACCATCCATGGCTAGAGAGAGGCGCAATAAGAAGAACATCCCTCTTGAAGACTATCAAACTACTTGTTAGTACCTCTTCCCAATTCATTATTACTTTTAGCTTTTTTTATTCTAAAATCTTAGAGATATCTTCACATTGGGTGCAATTTCCAAGTTCTGCTATGGATAGTCTTAAAAAGTTATTTACAACTTTTACCATTAGTCATGCTCCCTCCCTATGTTTCAATTTGTTTGTCTTTCTTTTCAAAAAGAATGCATCTTTAATTACTTTTTTGTGTACCTCTCACGTTTCAACTTTTCACACATGTTTAAGATCGTAAGATTAAAGTATATTTTGGTACATTCTTGGTATCTTTAGTTTAAGACTATAAGATTCAAAAGTCTTATTTAGTTTCTTAAACCGTGCCAAGTCAAAACAAAGGAGTACAAAATATGGTCACTGGTGCTAACTTATGCTTGTACGATTAGCTTCTAAGTAGTGCTGGAAAAAATAATTTGTTTACTTAACAGCAAGTACTTAAGATTAATTGTCAACAGTTTGAGTTTGATGTTGTTGAGTTCCCACATTGGGTGGCATGCGGAGCTTTGCTCTCCTTGTATAGGTTGGAAAATCCTTACTCATGAGCTGATTTTTGGGATTGAGTTAGGTCCAAGATCCATTTCTTATCATGTTATCACCAATGCTCATGGTTTATCTGAAGTTGGGCTTTCATTTTATATGTCCACGCTCTAGATGCCAGTATTGGGCATGTGAGGGGTGTTGAGTTCCCACATCGGGTGGGATGTGGAACTATGGTCTCCTTATATGATCTTTGATCAATCCTCACCTCATGGCTAGCTTTTGGAATTGTAGGTCCAAGGTCCATTTAGCATCAACATAATTCTTATATCTCATCCAAAGATTTGTTGACAATCTTTAAGGACTAGAAATATAATCAAATTAAATCGAAATAATGTTGTAGTTGATATATGTAATAACCCGATTGTCAATTGAAAGAGCCTGACGATATCATGGATATGAGTCCATGATTATTATCTTTATTAATGATTGCTTTTAAAGCAGCTGATGGATTGAAATACTATGATATTCTTGAAGGAAAAGGTCCTGTAGCTGAGAAGGGCTCCACTGTACAGGTTTAGTTGTCCTCCTTGAAATTTGCATACACATCAATTTCCAGTTCAGACTGACCTATTTCTGGCTTCTCTCCTGACTCCTGTAGGTACATTTTGACTGTGTATATCGTAATATTACTGCAGTTTCAAGTCGAGAATCTAAACTGTTGGCTGGAAATCGTATCATTTCACAGGTCTGTTGTGATGACTTCTGATTAGAAATGAGTATGCTATAATTAAATTGACATCTTACTAATAGACATGTATTGCTGCCCTTGGATTACATTTATTACTGATACATATGTCTTTCTACTCTTAAGTAGCCTTATGAGTTCCAGGTTGGAGCTCCTCCAGGGAAAGAGCGGAAACGTGATTTTGTGGACAATCCAAATGGTTTATTTTCTGCTCAAGCAGCACCAAAACCTCCAAAAGCAATGTATACAATAACTGAAGGGATGAAAGTTGGAGGAAAGGTGGGATGACATTTCATTTCTGCCTAACACGCCTCTTTTTCCTAATAGTTTCTATGTGCAAACTCTGATCTCTGAAAAGGTTAAGCAAAGTGTAACATAACTGACAGCTACCTCATTACTTGCTGCTTGTCTTATGGTATCTTTTGCTCAGAGGACTGTGATTGTTCCTCCAGAAGCTGGATATGGTTCAAGGGGAATGAATGAGATTCCGGTATGAACATCACTTTGTTTCATTCTTTGTTATCTTAGTTGATGAAGTTATTATTGTGGTTTTCTTCTTTTCAAAGAAATGTCAATCAACCAAGGTCAATGAATTCACTGTATCTGTTAAATTACATTTGATTAGAAGTGAGTTTCTCTTGAGAGTAGCTTGTGCTCAAACAACTTCGCGATCCTGGTATCTATTCCAAGGCCTAACAACATTGTTGTTTGCTTGCTTAGTAATTAGTTATGCAAGGTTCTTGAAATGACCAATTATAATAAATAGCCGTTAGAGAAAACTTATCGATGCATATTACGTGTGAGTGGTTGTTTTCAGCTCCACTCACCAAATTGTGAAAAACAAAGCTATCTGCAGTCTGCAGATTAAACAGCCCTTATACAGCTAGGAGTTCTTGGGTGAAGATGCACAGATATCTTATTCAATTTTATTGGTGTGCTTCTATTATCTTTAACTCTTTTTGGTTTCAAGATTTAACGAATATTCAACTTACATGGTGCAGCCAGGGGCTACATTCAACCTGAATATTGAACTATTGGAAGTAAAGTCACCAGAACGGAAGCAATAGGCGCCTGGACTGTACCATATGTTTTGTCCCCCCTCTTCTTCATTGTTGTAAAAGTTTTGTGTTCTCTCTAAACGCCAACTGTTATGGAATCAATAGCAGTTCCCACTTAACCTTCGCGTGATTTGAACCACGACTCATTGGTTAAAAGAGACGGGGCCTCACCAACAGTGCCAGCTCCTCTCATGAACATATCTCATGATGTTTTGCTTCCCCTTCATGTTAACTGTTCAATCTTTGTTATGTAGATGACTTCCCCTTTTTTCATGCTTCTTCATTTGTATGTAAATTTTTACTTCTTTAACTTCCCATGTTACTTGTTACTACATTTTAGATTAGACATCACACTATCTCAAATTGTGTTGTGTCCGATGAAGAACTGAAATAATAATTTTTTTTTCATATATTATTTTATTTATTATGATGATATGAGGACGAAACTATAATTCATATCGGTGATCTCAACTTATTTGAGGCTGATGCATAATTTTTGTTGTCTTATATATATCATTTTATACCAAGCAACTTTATGAACAATACAAATGCTTATTCTCTCTAACTTTGATCACAAGTTTTACTCATAAATGAATTTTTTAAAGTTGGCCTATTAAGAAGAATTTTTCAGGGTAGTTATATTACTTCTCTTTTCTCATTTTGATAGAGTTAATATACATTTATCTTGTCTCAATATCAAATTAATTAAAATCAATTTATAAACTATTTGCATAAAGTATGCTCACATATTTATCCCAATTTAAATCAATTAGTATTACTTGTTGTTCTTGTTCTTATTTTCTTGATTTAAAAAAAAATATACATAAATCTTACTCTTAACTTGAAGATAAAAAAAGTTAAATGGATGAAAAGTAAGGAAATGGAAGTAAAGGGTAAAAATGAAATGTTAAGTATTAGTAGGAGGACTTTATATTTTAGGCAGATCGGTCTCACTTCTTTCTCAGTAGACAGTAGCGTTCAACTCCGACGATGGTCTCCTTCTCCATTTGATATTTCCCCGATCTGATAGCCGGAGTAGTATAACGCATAAACCTAAAAGGAAGAATCGGAAAATGGCGATTCGTCTCTATTTGTTGTTTTCGTTTTTCGTTTTACTTGCTCAATGGTCCCCTGCACTTTCCGATCTAGTCATCTCCAAACTTGATCGAAAGGTACGTACGTCTCTGATTGGTGTTCAATTTGGTTTTGCTTCGTTAATGTATAAATGTGCTACTATTTTCCCTATGATATTAAGGCTAATTGGATTGCATGATAAGATCTAGTCGTTGGTAGTATAACATTTTGGGAGAATTTGCTAAATATTTTGGCTTGCAAACCTTTGATGATACCTGCTGCTGGTGGAAGGTGGCAGGTATCCGTGGAATTGTTTGAGGTAAAAAAAACTGGCAAATGTTGTAAGAGGAATTATATAGTCAATTAATCTCAACAGAAGTGCTATTTTTTGCTTTCCCTTGCATTGGCAACAAAGGGAGCTGACAGTTTTCTTTTAAAAAAAAGCGTTTTTTTGGGATTGGCAAACTTAAGTGTTTAATTGTTTTGCATACTATTATAACTTATAGTGCTCTAACAGTGTGTAATTTGTCGCGGATCCCCTTTTACTTTTTCTTTTCTTTGTGTTTGTTCTCAAGCTCAGAGCAAGTTGAATGAGACATAGAATGTGAGGTCATAGTAGAGTAATGATAGTCTTCACCCTTTTGTTGTGTAATTATTTTAATGATGCAGTAGCACAGTTTGATAATATTTTTGATTGTCATGGTTGCCACTTGGATTAGAAGTCATTTCACATCTTGGTGTTGTTTGAAAAAGAAAAACTGAGCTGTTAATTAGACTATTGGTTCTAAATTGCAATTATTCATTCATTCATGCTTACTTCTGGCTGTCATGTATCTTGTATTGCAGATTGACCTAACCTCTCAAGTAGTGCGTGTGACTGCAAATTTGAAGGTTAGTGGTAATTGCTTGCGTTTTTTGAGATTCTGGATAAGTTTGTTGAATATTCCAAACTACAGATAACGGATTTAATAGTCTATTTACTTTAATCGAGAAGCAGTTAATGTATTTGAGAATTTGCAAAATTTAATGACTTAGTGCTACTATCTAACTAGTGATGCTTGTATTATTTCTTATTTGTTTGGTCAGATAGAAAATACCGGTAATGATCCAATTTCAGAGGTTTTGTTACCATTTGGAGATCACCAGGCAAAAGATTTAGCATTTTTAGTGGCAACAACCAGTGAAGGGAAAGGGAAAACTAAAACTTCTTCCAGTAGCCTACCTATCAAAGTTGTTAACCCTAAAGGCATGCCACCATCATTGACTTGGTACTCTGTCTCCCTACCGAAGGAGCTGGCAAAGGGGAAGAGCCTGAATTTGGAAGTCAGGACTGCATTTACTCATGCACTACAGCCATTTCCTGAGAAAATTACTCAAGCTGATATCCAGCTTCTTGTGTTCCAGGAGAGTGCCTACTATATTTCTCCTTATGCAGTTAATGTCCAATCTCTCAGTGTCAGATTACCCGAACCAAAAGTCGAATCATACACTAAGTTAGAGAACACCAAATTTTCTGGTTCAGAAATTAAATATGGACCTTATGAGAATCTTCCTCCTTTCTCATTCTCGCATATAGCAGTACACTTCGTGAGCAATAAGCCATTCGCAGTTGCCCAGGAGTTAGTGCGAGAGATTGAAGTCTCTCATTGGGGAAATGTTCAGATCACAGAGCATTACAACCTTGTCAATGCTGGTGCCAGAAGCAGTGGGGAGTTTTCAAGGTACTATAATATTTTCTGATTAAGTTCAAGAATTATTAAGCTGTGGCTATATTTGACCAGGAAGTCTCCCACTTTTAACATCACAGGCTAGAGTACCAGGCCCGACCACATCTCAGAGGTGCATCGTCATTCGGACATCTTGTTGCCAAATTGCCTCCAAGAGCCCATTCCATTTATTACAGAGATGAAATTGGCAATATATCAACATCCAATTTATGGGGTGACTCATCAAAGGTTAGAAGACATACTTTCTGAAGCTTTCATGTGGCTTGTGTCTAGCTTAACACTATGCTCTCTGTTCGCAGACATTGCTACAAATTGAACCTAGGTATCCAATGTTTGGTGGCTGGAAAACTTCTTTTACCATCGGCTATGGGCTGCCCCTTAAGGACTATTTGTTCCGTGCAGAGGGGAAACGTTTCTTAAATATATCTTTTGGTTGCCCAATTGAGGAGGTGGTAGTTGAAAACCTTGTTGTGAAGGTAATACTTCTATAAGAACTGAATAGGCTTTAATTCCATATCTTTAATGATATAATTTAGTGTTATCACAAGAATCTAAAATATGATTTCTTTCGAAGATTATGATAAATTTCATGCAAAAGAGGGCTTATGGTATAGTGTGATTGTATGGGCCTTTACTTTTTTTTTTCTTGAAAAATTCTTCAAGATAACGATGGAATTGTTTTGTGGAGAATAGGTTGTTCTGCCAGAAGGTTCAAAGGATATTTCTGTATCGGTCCCTTTTCCTGTCAAAGAGTCGAGAGAGGTATGAGTAAATCTTAGTTTGTCTCCTCTGAAGTTCTTCTTGTATGATAACCTTTATTCCTCTAACTTTCTATTACTTCTTATGTTTTATTTGCAGACGAAATTTTCCCATTTGGATATGATTGGTAGACCAGTGGTTGTTCTTGAAAAGACCAATGCTGTGCATGAGCATAACCAATATTTCCAGGTATATAAGTTCATCTACAATGCTGTTGAAAGAACTGTATGTGAGAAGCATTGCATACGATCCTAGCTAAGCCAAGTCCATTTTGGGCATGAGTTAACCGGGCGTAGGTAGAATAGTTCAGTTTTGACAGGGCCTCAAATATAAGGATTAGACTTGGTTCAATCTGAAAGGTTGAATGGTGGAATTTGAGCTGAATCTGAGCTAGATCATCCAGAGAAACCTTTTGGATCTAAGATTCAACATTTTAGTTGAACGAGAGAGAGTAAAGAGTTCAGTACTAAAGGAGGATGACTACCCCCCCC
>NW_006238958.1:2352511-2355071 GCF_000226075.1 Solanum tuberosum
CCCCCAAAAAAAAAAAAAAAGAAGAAAAAAAACTGGGGGAGAAAAGGGAAGAAGAGAGACTAGAAAGAAAATTACAGTAGTGATCTTACTGACGGTAAGATCTCCGAGCGAAATCTTGGCTGTTGGTCTATTACACAAGAACAAACTAATTACAATGGGGTACAGACATGGGTGGATATCCTCTATGAAATGGAGATTTTACATATCAGACTGTAGGCTTTAAATGGTGTGTCATATCATATCCAGTCAAAACAAGCATTTCAGCATATGTTTGCTTGCATCTGGCTTATTCACATGCTACCCTGTGCATATTTGTACTGGATCAAGTTATTTAGGACAAATATTATCATCCTCCAGAAGAAAGAATGATGGAATTTTAAAATAAGAACCACTTGTAGCTGTGCTTTTGTGACCAAGCGAAATTGTAACACTCGTATTGCAACTGATCTCGTTGAACTCAGAGCATAAGACAAGATCCCATTGCATCATATCCCTAATATCGACTATGATATGTAACCTATCAATTTGATAGGCATATACTCACAATGATGTAACATGTTGGAGAATATCAATATAAGTTAAAGTTATTTAATTAAGCCTTACATCTTTCACTCTGATTTAAGTTTGGGCTAATTGGTTATTAGAAGAACAATTGTGTTGATTAAGATTCCTTACTCTATCTATTTTGGTCTATAAGAAAGCCCAGTACGGCTTAGCTGAGCCAACTCATGACTTCAAGATCTCTTCTTTGTTACTCTACCTTTATGACGGAAAGTTCAGGTGTCTACTTGGGGGGTTTAATGCCTGAAAGAAGTCTTCAGAAATCAAATAAGAACAATGATTGTCTCCTTTAAAGGGGATAAGGCTTGTTGAATCATGAATGTGTTTGGGATCTTGTCAGGGTCTCCATGCTTCTTTCATTTCCTTTCCTTTTTGTGGTTTTCTTAAGGGATTGGGAATAATTAATGGTTGTCTCACCATTCTGAGGTTTCATTGACATTCATTATATAGATTTAGAGTTCAATTGCCATGCAGAAAGTTCCTGTCCTGATCTGGGAAAACAAATCTTTTCCTTCTTGCTATCTTCTTTTCAGCCACTGGATGGGCAATACCACACATTACATCAATTCTTCTCCTTTTTCTATCTCACTTTTGGCTCTCTTTTTATGTTAAGACTTTCTGGTTCACTTATGATGGCCTCTCTATCTGGGAATTACAATTCTTAAAAATCTGATCATGTGATATAGCTTGTGAGTAGAACTTTCTCTGCATGGCCTGGATCACATTACTTTCCCTGTTTTAGCTTATGTTTACGTAGCAACTGACAGATGAAGCTTTGGTGACAGGTCTATTACAGGTTCAGCAATCTGTCACTGCTTAGAGAACCAATGATGTTAATTTCTGGGTTTTTCTTCTTATTCGTTGCATGTATCATATATATGCATGCGGACTTGACAATCTCGAAGTCTTCTCCTTCTTATCTTGCAAAACTGCAGTGGGATGAGGTATGCTAGTAGTAGTATAACTACTTATTTTGTGTCAGTATTACAGAAAATAACTTCAATTTTTTCCTTTGGTGTTTTCAGGTGCAGACTGCTCTTCAGCAGATCCAGAGCATAATGAACCGTTGTTTAGGCATTCACGATAAACTTGAAGCATCATTACGAGAGCTGTCAAGGACTGGTGATGTGCAAGCATGCAAAGCTGCTCGTAAATCAGCTGATAATATGTTGAAGGAGCTTTCGAAGGATTTAAAGCCTTCACTCTCATTTTTGCAGTCTTCTCCGCTGTCTGCTTCATTATATTCAAAGGTTTGTGTCTATCTGTTCTGTTCTTGCGGATAGAATTCACCCATAGATGGTCGGCCCCATCTTATCTAATGAACTCCTTGTCATTGCAAACTTCAAATTTGCCTTGGAATGACAACTTTATTGTCCTTAATCCATTGGTGCTAAAGCTATGTGGCTGTTTTATGAAGGTTGAGGATCTTGTTGCAAAGGAGAAAGAGCTGCAGGAGAAGCTGATAGTGAAACACACCACAGTTACAGATAGTTATGAAAAGAAGTCTCGTGGTCGGGATATTGAGAACCGTATTGCACCAATCCAGCAAAGAATTACAGCCTTGAGACAGGAAGTTGATGATCTTCTGGAAATAATTGATGAGATATAATATCAGTGCAGACAGACAACATTGATCCATTAATGGCTAAATTTTTGTTGTGAGGTGAACAACAGAATTAGGATCAATTTGAGATTTTAGTTGATGCAGCTATATGTTGAGAACTTTGTAGTTGTAGCATTCTAGGTTCTTGCCGCGGCCATTTGGCTTTGTCCTGCTGCCGAATCTCTTTTGTTGACAATCAAATGACTGCTGTAGACAACTGTTTTTCATATATATATTGAGTAGTTAAGTTTATGTTTTTCTAGCGTAATTGGGCTCAAAGATTACCAAATTTCTAGTTCTTCAAGTGCTCAAGGTAAATCCCTCATCAATTATCATGATATCATTAGACGCATTGTGTGTATTAATATATATATATATATATATATATATATATAT
>NW_006238958.1:2356242-2406717 GCF_000226075.1 Solanum tuberosum
AATATATATATATATATATATATATATATATATATTTCTGTTAATTAGAAATAATCAAGATATATATTTATTTATTTTAGGGCCTTGATAATTTAGTGACATGACCATATGTACTTTTTCCGTCACAACTCAAGTGTTTTATTCTCTTTTTTGGTTCATTTGAAAGGAGTGTCTTTTTATATTTGATAAGTTTTTTCAATTCCAACATTCAACCACAAAGTTTAATATCATAATACTTAAAATACTAAACACAATGGAGGGAGTATTAAGTATGATTAATTTATTTAGAGTCAAATTGTGTGGACTTTGATTAATATGTATTTTTTCACCATATTAATATAAATTTTTTTTATATTTTTTGAATATCTTAATTTAAAATATTGAATCAGTTTAATTTTAATTTAACTTAAAAAAATAATTAAAATTGAGTCAGAGTAATAAAAAGTCTTATATACAAAGTGAACAAAGTATGGTACTAGTAAGTAAAAAAGAAAAAGAATAGAGGCAAAAGAGTTGAAATCCAAATTGTTTGGGTGTTTATAGAGTCTGGTTATCCATTCCCAGCTGAAGCAACTCTTCCATTCATATATCTAGGGTTTAACCAGTTGGGGGTTGGGGAATTCTTCTACAGTGAAGAACACCTGCATTTTACACAAAATGGAGACCTCACTTCGTTATGCTGGAGATTCCAAGAGTCTGGTGATTCATGCCAGGGAGAAATTCCCCCTCAACACTTTCACCCATTTGCAGGTATTAACCATTTCCTAATTTTGTTTCTCTTTCCATGAAATTTTGTGACAAGACTGAGTTTTAAGCATTTACCCATGTCAAAAGATTCAGTTTTGAGCATTAATAAGTTCTTTCCACGAAATTTTGTGACAAGACTTGAGCTTTAAGAATTTACCCATGTCAAAAGACTCGGTTTTCAGCATTAGTAAGTTATTCTTCTTGAATTTTTTACTTGATATACTCTTGTTTCCTCTCCACAACCTCAATTATTACTCCCTCATCCGAAACTTTTATTGTAAATGTCATGTGGTTTTTTTGGGTATGCTTTCTGCTAGTTCATGATGCCTGGATGATTTAGTTTAACTGTTTACTCATGTTAAAAGACTTGAGTTTTGAGCATCATTGAGTTACTCTTCTTGAAGTTTTTGCACGATAGAGTCTTGCTTCTTCTGCAGAAATCCAATTTTCTTCCTTCATTCTAATTACTTTTATTAAAAATGCCAAGGACGTTTTCAGGCTAGTCAAAGATGTCTCCTTTATGCCTGGCTGATTTAATGCAAGTGCTAGAAACAACACCCTCCCCAGACCCCACTTGTGGGATTTTACAGAGTATGTTGTTGCTTGAAACAGCTTATAATGAGGGGTCGGGGTTCTGCATTTGAAGTCAGTTCAGCGTATCTTCCCTTTTTTTATACCAAGATATAGAAATTACATACTCCTGTACAAGTGTACATTTGGTTTGCTTATCATTATCTCCAAACATGAAACATTATTGGGTATATTGACAATGAATAATGGGCTCAAATAGAGTAGAGGCATATAGTCGAACCCAACTAGATTGATAATGAAATTTGCCATTTCCATTTCTTTTAAGGAAAATGGTTGATGATTATACACATTTATCACTTCATATAAGGTTAAATGATTTTGCTGTAATTCTTGTACATATTTAGATATGCGTATTTCTCCCAGGATAGGTATGCTGAGATAATACCAAGTGGAGAGAAGTTGATGTATAATTTTAAGCTTTTTTGATTCTTCACTGACCCAGCTCTGTTTATAAGCCTTTTGAGCTGCTTATTGGCCTTTATCACACAGATTCTATTCATTGGCAGGGTCATGCAGAACTAGACACCAAAATTGGAGCACCAACTTATCTCTGTGCTATGATAAGGCAATACTTTCCTGATGTATGTTCCTACCCTTTCTACAACAATTTGTTGCTTGTATATGTCGGTACATTTTTAGCTTTAAGCCCTCCAAGAAGTCTAACTAAGCATGTATAGTCTGATCTAACAAATAATTAGGGTCAATCTTTTAGCATTCTATTTATTCTTGGTCCTCAGTAAAATATCGTGTCAAGTGCCCGGAGCTGATTTTGGTATCCACTATCTTACCTGCTTGAGACCAGAGAAAGCATTTTGAATAAACCAGTGTTCATCTCATACACTAAAATGAAGCGTTGTTTAATGACATCATCACATGTTTTCTTATTTATTTGCTTGAAATACTGGTGTAAATGCAGTATAAACCTGTGATTCTTTGTAGTGAGCAGACAAGTTGGGTTCCGGCACAAGCCGAAATGGAAACGTCATTGTGGGCAACTCAATGTAAATTAACCGCCATTCCCGTTACCCCCAAGAACAAGGGAAAATTAAAGAACAGAAGGCAGAAAATAAAATAAAAAAATCTCCATTTCAAATTGAATGTTATGATTTTCTCTTTAAGAGTCAACCTTCACATGATATTCTCCAATGTTTTTAATAATTCTAAAGCTATAACTTTTCTTCCTTCTTATTTTTGTTCTTTTTAAATATGTAAAATTTATTGTCAATAGCATAAATGAAATCTTTTGGCTTGTCCAAAGATTAAGTAATGCATGTGCAAGTATCCTGCTAAAAGAAAAAAGAGATCTTGTTATTGTACTTCCAAATTGGCCAACTCTTAACTAGCTAATTGAGACATATAGCTTGAACTGGTGTACATGAAATTTTTGTTATGGTAGCTCAGGAAATTGAAATGCTTTTGTACTTGTAGCAATATGCTAGTCTCGGTGTTGGAGTGCAATATTATAGGCGGCAAAAGCTCTGGTATACTGTTCGTGGTAAAAAAGAATTTCCAGTGACGGCAAATAATTCGGTAAACTTTCATATCAAGGGCAAGTACGATGTGGACGAAAAACTTTTGGAGGTTGGTAATTATTCAAAATGTGTAAGGTCTATACATGAGTGAAACCGTTGGTGTTTAAAAAATGATGATGTTGATTCTTTTGGAGCAAGGATTGGGATATATCTAGTAATCTTACTCTAGGCTAGCCCAAATAACAAATTAAAGGAATTTGATTTTGAGTTAAATCCATGAATGAGTAATTCCCCTTGTCCAAAAAAAAAAAAGTTTGAAAGAGTAATCCCATTGTCATTTCGGGTATGTTCATATTTATGCAGTCTTATGTACTTCAATCTGAAGGTATCAGGTATGTACATTCTAATCAAATTTTCAGTTATCTGCATCAAGGAGTGTTGTATATCTATTCCTTTGACTAAGCATGTAATCATATTAAATTGATGGTGTTCTCTTTACAATGATTTATCTTATCCAGTATTAGAGTGAAATTGGCTAGAATATACAGAGTGAAATAGTTATAGAGGATCCATATAGCTAAACCTAACTAAGTCAGAATTGAGGCACAGTTAATCGATATCCTGATATATCTTGCAATTTGACATGTTGCTTAAATCTTTGGTTTTAAAGTAACAGTCTTACAGAGACCTTCATACTTTGCTTACTTCAAAACTTCCAGAGAAAATCAAGAGTTGCTGCTGAATTTACTTGGGATATCATGGATGTGAAAAAAGACCAAGATGTGAGGCTCAAAGTTGGATATGAAGTCATTGAAAAGGTGAATCATTTTTGCTAATCTTCAAGTAGTGTACTCTGTCTCCCATCTTCCCACCAATTAATTACCGTTGAAACAAATGTGGAGATTTGGCTTGTGAAAATGGTCACTTGAGCTTCTCTAGCTCTCATCATAAATGCATGGCATTGTCTTGTACCTTCAAATCTCATAAATGAATATAGTATACTATAGTTTTTGGATACTACTTTTCTTTTCTGAAGAGAAAAGATATAGTTCTGATGCTAGAGAGTAGAGACTGCACTTTATCTGTGTTGCATGCACAAGTGTTCCTGCTGTGTTATAGAGCTAATATGAAAAATCTAGAACCCCATTACAGTGACTGGAACTTAATATTCATTTTTATTACCCAACAAACAACAAAATTAAGTTGCTTAAATTGTCAAACATTCTCCTGCTGATCATTTGTGGAAGCTTTAATGAAGTAAGGACCTTCCTACTATGTTTTTACACACGTCATTTCCATTTTTGGGTTATGGTCTCTTCATCGTTGTTTTTCATGTATTTCCTCTCCCTTGCTATTTTGTTGGTTTGATTCATCTGACAGTTAGTTCCATTTTTTAAGAGTCTATTGCATATACTAGTATAGTCTCTTGTATGGATCTCACCAACATGTTACCCTGCACTTTGAAGTTCTGTTTTATTCTCTCTTTTTTTTCAGGTCCCTTACTTTCAGTTTAGTGAAAACAACTGGACTCTCACTGTCAACAATATTGGAAAATGGAAAGTAAAATATAGTTTGTGATATTACTGATGGACGCGTAACTTGTTCCAGTTAGAGTGGGTTATAATTGCAAGAAAGAAGAAAACCATCATCATCCGTCATCTGTGTTTCTATTACATATTTTGACATTCTATAATTGCAAAAAGGCATTACCTTCTGCAAGATCTGCTTTTGAGTATTGTATCCAGAGATAGTGCCATTGCAATACAAAATTCAAACTCATGAAAATTACCTTTCATTTGTGTAAGAAATTTTGATCCCCATGTATGCTTGTCTGCATTGCCTCATCTACTGTGAAGTTAAAGCTAATACATATATATGATTCGGGGAGCTGTGTTTCTGCACTTGGTTTCTTTAGCTGTTTTATTAAATTATAACAACATACCAAGTGTGTCTGTTCCTCATCTTGTTTGTCATGGTCACTCCTACGTTGTCCCATGTAACTTCGTTCCTAATCATCTCTCCTAGTCAATTTTAAAGAAGAATAAATTATATCTTTCCAAATATGTCCACACATACAATTCATCTGAGTATCCTCATATCTGCCACATTCATATTGTAAACACGGGCATTCGTCACTGACCAACACTCAACAATGTTGGTTTAACCACCATTTTGTAAAACTTTACCCTTAAGGCTTGGGACACATTCTTATCACATAATACCCTGGATGTTAGCCTCTATTTCACCCACTCCATTCCAAACACAATGTGCTACATCATCATCAATCTCCCGATATACACCACAACACCACAACACTTCCCCTTGAATATGCTATTTCAATTCGTCCATCACTAAGACAAATAGGAACGATTCAAGGGTTGATCCCTAGTGCAACCCAAGCATGATCAAGAAGTGTTTTGATTCACCTCTCACTGTACTAATCCGGGTCTTGGTTCCATCATATATGACCTTAATTGCCCTAATGCTAGCCACTAGTACTCTTTTAGCCCCCAAACATTTCCATATAGTAATTGATTACCCGATAAGCACACCCCTCCTCATTCTCTTCCATTCTACCTAAGTTTTATTCAAAGTGTACATCGAAATTGCAGTTTGATGGTTAGTTAATCGTGTAATCATTAAACATCTTATTGTCTTTTGTGAAGTCATATCTACAAGCAACATTCATTAGATTCTCTTGCATTCCACGTAAAGAAATCGTGTCAAACAGTCTGATCCTTGTTTTGCCTTAGAAGTTTGAAAATGATCATTTGCTCCACTTTCTTTTACTATAGACTTACGTGATTTCCTTAGTTTATTTGATAGTTGTAATAGGTTTTGTTATTTTATGAATCTTAGTACTAATACAGATCCTTAGTTGGATTTGTTGTGCATATGACATAATCTTTTTAATATTGAAAGAACATTCATTCCCACGAAATGTCAATCTATCTTGTGGATGTCCACTTAAAAGTACATATTAAATAAAAATGTCTTTGTGGTGTCCTTTTATTAGCTACATCATATATTGTGAAATGTCTTAACCCTTCACATGAGAAAAGGGCAATAAAAAACGATTGCCAACGTATGAAGGCAGGTACTGTTGTACTATATCATCATCACGAAAGAGAAGTCGCTACTTCAGACCTAATGGCTTAAAATCTTGAATCCGCCTCTAAGTGGTAGCGTCAACGACTTCCTCGATTTTTCGCATAGCAGCAGTTTCGTGTCAAATGTGTGTATAGTTTGTTCAAAGTCAACAACTTTGGAAGTTTGAAATACGTATGATTTCTGACTTTCAAACCCAAATGTTAGGCACAATGACCCTAACCGAAAGGTTTCAACTTTCAATAGACTCAAAAAAAAAAAGAACAAGTTAGGTGATGTCTTTCTACTTGCCTAAATTTTATTTGATATAATTATTTGTTGGAATAATCGAGGTGGTGAAATTTATGCAGGTCGTGAGTTTTTGGCTCATGATCCCATATATAAGAACACAACATGTAATGTGTGAAGTTAGGTCAGGTCATGAGTTCAAATAAAAGTTTAGAGGTGGAGGGCCATACTTTGAGAAGTTTCGAAGTTGTGTGCCAAGTAATGAAGTGAGTCTAGCAGGAAATTTCTCACTAAAAGAATGTGGAAGAGACAGACTACTAAAATAAGATAAGATAGGGAAAAAAAAAGAAAAGAGAAACGTGCTCCAATTAGGAGTTATCTTTTTATAATAAACCAACAAATAAGAAAGTGCCAACTTGTCATGTGCATAATAACAAAGTGCTTTGGTGACCAATTCACACTTCCTTCTACTGGTCTACTCCATCCACTACCTATTCTATTCAACAAACTAGCTCTTTGCTTTATTTGTTTTTGTTTCTCACTGCTGTAAGGTTCGATTAATTTGAATTTATAAATTTGTATCAAATTCGAACTAGTAACTAATCCCAACATGGAAGTACTGAAAAAACTTATATAAGCAAAAAATCTCAAATAGCCTTGATTGATCATGAGCTTGCATCACGTAAGACTCATTTAAGAGGAAAAACACTTCCTCACTAGATTTCTTTCATATTCAAACTCGAATATGAGATATCTGATTTAAATCGTTCTTGATTACTTTCTTATATTTTGCAGTGGCAAAGTGGTGGAAGAAAGTTTGACTAATAACAACTTAGAGCTGACCTAGACCATTGACCCACAAGTTGTTAATCTAGTCACTTGAGGCTTTGTTTTATGTTTAATAATTATTTATAGGATATTTACAGATAAGTTATGGTGTTTATAATCATGAAAATTAAGACAAATTATTAATAGAATAAGAAAGGAAGTTTAGTTTACGTTTAAAACTACTGTAATAATTAGGCTGATATATTAGAAATGTTTGGCAAAATTTGCCTAAAAAAAGGAATGGGCTCTTTTGAATACTAATCCATAAGTAGTAAATTTTGGTAGTTGTTTTATAATTGTTGGAATCCAGAATTGCTCTCTTAAGTAATACTGACAATATTAATTTGTTATGGCAATTGCTTTTTATATCAGTGTCGTAACAAAACTGACTTTAGACTATAGTCACAAGTAGAATCAACAAAAAAAATTGCATATTTTTCTCAATTATTTGGCCATGTGGAATTCACTCATTTTTTGCTAGCAAGAGCAAATATAAGATGATTTGTTAAATGATAAAGGTATAAATGACCTCAAAGAATAACATTGGATGGTGAAATTAAGATATCTTATATAAATGACCTCTCTTTATTATGATTAGCCTCATCTTTTTGTTCTTTTTTTTCAAAACTCTATAATAAGTTTAAGAAAAGCTATATTTCATGCAACTTAGGTGAAGTAGATCTAGTTTAGAAGTGATAAATATTGCAGAGTGAATTTAGCTTTAACTTGTAAAATCTCGACTTTTCTGTATCATATATTATTTTTATTAGCATGCTTTCGTTGTGTCACTTAAACGTGTCACTAGTGTGTAAGACATATTTATTTATATACTCAATATTTCTCCTATATTTTTATCGATGTGAGATTTATTATCCTAATTAAACTGGGGTGTCACATACACCCTCTTATGGACTCAATATCCTCGATGAGGTTTGTCCCAACACATGGAATTATTTGCCTAGAGTCAGCACTAAGTTTTGCCCCGTCTCACCCGCATCGACAAGGCTGACACATAAATGATCATGATACTATTTATAATGATCTAGAACAGACAATATCATGACTAGCGGACTGGACCATTATATCCCGTCAATAATGTATTTTGTTAAACTCTTGTTATAATTATTAATTAGGGTTATAATTATTATGTCAACATCAACATGTATATATCACAACCCAATATCCCATTTGCTTGCAATCTAGTGGGTTGTGGTGCACTGGTGGGAGTGCTTCACCCTTAACCAGAGGTCTCGGGTTCGAGCCCTGGGTATGGAGAAAATCTTGTTGGGAGCGCCACCCCCGAATGGGCCCTGCAGTGCGCGATCCGGATTTAGTCGAAGCTTCAATGTGGGCTCCGGACACCGGGTGGGAAACCAAAAAAAAAAAGACATAATAAAGTCATTTCCATTAATCTAACTACTAATTGATGCTGTTTTCATCTTTTATCTACCCAAAAAAACAAAAATAAAAAAAGATGTGATGACTACAAATCAACAAACTCCATGATAAGTTGAATAGCTCAAGTACTTTATATGGTTCACTTAAAATTTGGCACACAAGAAAAAGCTAGTAATTAACTAGGTTAAGGAAACCCCAAAAGAGGAAAGAGGGTTATTTATATTGCCTTTGAATTTATTTGGAACTAGCTAGGCTAGGCTTTTTACACTACTACTTCTAGTTCACTTTAATTTGGTTCTTTTATCAACAATCATGTTCCTGTTATTGGCCTTTATGAAAATGACTTTTGCAAAATCAAATATTTTTGTAGAGAATAAGTTCAAAAGTTATGATCCCAAGTTTCATAGTATTGAATTACGTGAAAAAGTTCTAGTTTATGTTATCAAGTTTATAATTGAAACGGAACTCTTTCGTTAGCTCTCACAATAATAATTATGCTTCGATCATAAATAAGTTGAAGTTGACTACATACATTTATACTATTCTGTTTAAGCTCACTTCATGTGATCATCACATTGAATAAAAAAGAGTTAAAACATATGTAAATAAGTATAATAATAATGATAATGATAATAATAATAATAATAGTAATAATGTCATAAGTTTTTTAATAAGACTAAACATATTCACTTATATAACTTTTTTCCTTTATAAATCATAGGATCATATATAAGTTTACATGGATTCCAAGAAACTTTAAGCTTTTTGAGACAATCTTCTTTAGTATAATTTTAGGTCTTGTTCCTTTTAATACCTTTAATTATCTTAATTTTACGCGAACAAATTGATATATCTACAAATCAATACAAGATATGATTAGACTATTTCAAGTTTCTTTCTCACATTTTAATCCTTGATATAATGATACTTGCACTTTTAAAAAAAATATATAATTTTAAATTTTTTTATATAACTACAAATTCATGCATCCATATCCCTTATCCAAAAAATATTATATTTGAGATTTAGTGGGTCACCTGATAAAATGATCACATGAAAAGATGTAAAGAAGAAATATAAAAATATAATCTCTTAGTTGGAGCGTGATTATAAACATGATGCTATTTCATGCTAAACTCCAATAGTTACTATTTAATACCATAAGATTTTTTTTAAAAAGAATAGATTTTTTTTTTGTTTATTTAATTTTAATTTTTTCAAATACAATTTAGACGTAGATTTTAAATTTATTTTCCTAACTCCAACTTTATAATAAATTTCAATAAAGACGGATCTACAACACAAGAAGTGTGACTTTGACACCATCGTTTCATTTCTTTATCCCAAAAATAATTAATACGATAAGTACGTTTTAGAAAAAAGGTGATTGCTTAAACAGTGTACTCACTCCTTTATAAAGCTAAAAAAAGAGCTACCAAAATCAAATACTTAGTTTTAAGCGCAACGTTTTGTTTCCCTCTGTTAATTAAGCTCCGCACTTTCCTCATGAGTAATTCTGATCCTTCACCGTCGCCGCCGTCTACAACCACCGGAATCGGTCAAGTCGACTCCGACTTCGTCGTCATCCTCGCCGCTCTCCTCTGTGCGCTCATTTGCGTCCTCGGACTTGTCGCTGTTGCTCGCTGCGCCTGGATCCGACGGATCTCCGCCAGAGCAACCGGAAATTCCGCTTTTTCGTCACCTCCTGCTAATAAAGGTTTGAAGAAGAAGGTTCTCAAGTCGCTACCGAAGTTCAGTTACTCAGCTGAACACGCCGCGAAATTCTCCGAATGTGCAATTTGTTTAGCGGAATTCGTAGTCGGAGATGAAATCCGAGTGCTACCGCAGTGCGGCCATGGATTTCATGTAGGATGCATCGATACCTGGTTAGGCTCGCACTCGTCATGTCCTTCTTGCCGACAGATTTTAGTAGTGACGAGATGTCATAAGTGCGGCGAGTTGCCGGTAGCAAGCTCGTCGTCAGCTCCCGTAGCTGAGCCGGAAAGCCGATTACCGGCAAATTATCATGTAAATGCATTTCTACCGTAAAATTTAGGTAAAAATTAGTAGTTAATTAGGCTGTGTGTATATACTACTCCTATATTAATTAAATCTATGTAAACGTATATATTCATTCAGCCCTACTATATTAATATCATCAATTAGGGTTACAGAAAACTACTGTTTGAATTTATTAACAAAGATTATTACTGTTTGAATTAGTGTTAATTTGTCATTTAATTTCTTGTTTAGCTTAAAGTGTGCGGCCGTCAATCACCTTTCCGCCTTTTTTCCCCCGTGAGCCGATATTATTATTTTTGAAAAATATTGTTCAATGTATCTCCATTAACTAAATATATATATTTTAAATTGTTAGCTAATAAAATCTGGAATTTTTTTATAATAATAATTTTGTTTGTACAAGTTGTAGTGGTGAGGTCGATAAAGTTGGTAAACCACCAAATAAGCTACCAAAAATGTTACTAGTTAAATAAATAGATAATACTCACAAATCGCATTATCTAGAATTAATTAACATACTATAAAATATACGCTCTTTTTTTCTTGTCCTAACCTTTTACTATTATAATATTAGGATAAATCTTACTCCAAGTTAGTGGTGAAATATATAGTATATTAATTAACTTATTGAAGCCATTTATTCCCTTTTAATGGGAACCGTCCAACGTAGTAACTAGGCAGGACCCATGAAATCCCACTATTGTTAATGTCTAGAAGACCTAGTTCTTAATTACAACTTTATAATATATAGTAATATTAGTTTCCACTTAAAAATGTGAATGACAAATAAAAATATTTAATCAAGTCATAAATTCTTCCACTTAGGGTGGGGTTGATTTGACCATAGTTTAAACTTACTTTTCATTAGACTTCAGTTAGAGTTCACATTGAAATTTTGTTAAAGTTCAGGATAAATATAAGTTGACGATAAGTATAAACGTCACGGGAACGTAGAGGAAGGTAAGGGAACGTTAGACATGTGAAGGGGAGAAACATGGGATAAGAATGAGGAACAGAAAGGAACAGTTTTTATGGGTAAAAGGATGAGTGATTGTAGGGATGAAGACAAGAGTGGTTAAGAGCCTTTCCAGGAGACATGCAATAAGCATGTTTCCTTTTCCTGCTTCATTATCTCTTCTTGTTTTGCTTTATTTTATTTTATGTGTTACCATTCAAATTTCACGCAAGTAAAATAACTGAAAAATTATATTTCTAACTTAGTAATAAATTAACCTTGTTTAAATGGCTAAGACAACAATTAGTATGTGAAACTAATCACCAAAAGAACAATAATATCGAACATAGATATAAAACGTCATATATTTAGAAGAAAACAAGAAATATGGTTGAGGAATCCTATTTTCCTGCAACAAATATTGTTACCTAATAAACACCTAAAGTATATTTTAAATTCTATCTATTAATTTAATCACCTCAAAGGTGATTACTAGCAAAAATAAACATGGCAAATCATCTAATTAAGGATTGACACATGGCTAATCCCATTTATTTTCTTTTTGATCGGTGTCTTTAGAAACAAAGCTTAAACTCAAGCTAGAAAGAGAGAAGAAAGAAAAAAGTTTCACGTGTTGTCGGTGTCTTTAGAAACAAAGCTTAAATTCAAGCTAAAAAAGAGAAGAAGAAAAGAATTTTACGCACTCAACTCCAAGTGAAAATCACTCAATTCACATCGCATTTGAGGTATTCACTAGGCACATTTTAAACTTATGTTTAAAAGGTTACTTCAATTGGAGATGTCTAAATGAAAATTTTCGTGAAAGCTTTTGATATATTTAGCCTATTTATAAATATAACCTTACCAAATACATGGCTCATTGAAACTTTACACATATTTTAAAGATTTGTACTCAATATTTTCATCACATGATGGCCAAATATCCCAACTGACAAGATGAATAAATGTATTTTCTTACTTTTTGGGGGGGGAAAAAGGAAGACTACCACAACTTAGAGAATATACTAATTTGGAAATTGTCATACATCTCAAAATGGTAGTATACAACTTCTGAGCATATAACTATTGAGAAATGGCAGTACCAGATGGATGTAAAATGGAGGACCTAGAGAGAATGAAATTTTATTTTCTACAAGTTTACTACATACTCGTAGTAAATCCGACAGAAGATACCTTAAACTACTCATGCTTCGCGATAGCAGCTTGTCTTGCACCAACAGCAAAGAACTCTGTAATGACTTCTAAGGGCATGCCTTTGGTTTCGGGAACCCTCAAGAAGACGAAAATCCAAGAAATGACACATACAATGGCATAAATACCAAAAACTCCAGATAAGCCAATCGAGTTGAGCATCACAGGCAGTGTGTAAGTCACAATGACATCACATATCCAGAAGACGAGAGCACAGATGGCAATGCACAAACCACGAACCCTTGTTGGGAAAATTTCTGAGCAGAGAATATTTGGGATTGGTCCATAGCCCGTTACAAAGAAGCAAAAGTAGAGAATCACGCAAATAGTAGAAACGACTGCATGAGCCACACTCCCGAGGTTGATAGTGTTACCAATGACAAGACAGATGAGTGATAGTATGAGAACAGGAATAGTGTACAGCAGCAGCGACCTGCAATTTATCATTTTAATGACACATTCGACAGCATAAAATAAATAATACAACGATGAAGAGTTTGTATTTCTTTATTATAATCAATCAACAACAACATACACAGTGTAATCCACAAGTGGTGTCTAGGGAGGATAGGTTGTACGGAGACCTTACCTCTACCTTGGAAGGTAGAGAGGTGGTTCCAATATACCCTCGACTCAAGGAAAAGCATTTTCAAAGAAGTTTAAGATGATATATAGCCTGTGTATTGTACAAGTAGCAAACAGAAAATATATTAAGTAATACTAGTTGAAAAGTTAGTTAGACAGAGAACATGTCATCTACATCTAAATTGGATTAGTTAATTAAATTTGGAAATGTATAAACTTTGAGTAACTAATTGTTAACAGAATGATGTCACACATCTTTGTTGTGTAAATTTGTCAGAGAGAATACTATCTGTCACGAAACACAACTCAAAAACTAACCAATTTGAAATTTGGTCTCATTGCAGATAGGGCATCGATTTTCCAACCTTGGATATATATATATATATATATATATATAAATAAATTCCGAGGAGACTACCAGAACATATATAAGGAAAAAATATGGTCCTACATGCAAATCGAGACTCACTGCACATATTTCATGGATTTTCCAGCAATAAATCTTGAGGACATAACCAAAACCATCCTTAATCTAACGCAGAAGAAAGGAATCAAGAGAACATTACCTTCTGCCAGCCACATCCATGAATCGCATTGCAATAGCTACAGAAGGGAGCATCAGGAAGTTTGTTAACGCACTGATGAGGAAGGATGCTGAGTCTGATGCGATGCCAAAGTTAGAAAGAAGAACTCCTACACCTGCCTGCTCAAGGATTTGAGGAGTGTAGTACATGACTCCATTTATACCGGAAAACTGCAGACAAAATATTACAGTCGTAAGATGGCAACATTCCAAGCCTTAATGTCTAATAACAGTGAGCAGTGCCTCAATAATTTGGGATTATTAATTACAAGGTAGTTCTCATTATAAAACTACATAATGAAGTGAGTACAGAAGAAGAGACTCTGTAAAGATAACAAAAGAAAATACACTAATGGAGAAAATGATTCATCCCCACCCTATTGACAAAGTTGAACTAAACATAAAAAAAACTGCAGAGTTGTTTGTTGCGAGGATAATAATGCTTCAGATAGACACACACCAAAATATTTCCTTAAAACTTAATAAATTAGTCGTTATAAAGGTAAGCTACTTTGTATCTGCTTCCAGATAAATGATAAGAGGATGTGCTGTGTAGTTTGGTCAAGTACTCCTTACATGATCCTACACTAATCACAATCCCAAGATACTTATATTTAAAGAAGAAACAGAATGCTCAACTCCAAGGATATAATGTATTTGAAACTAAGTCCATTTCGTTAGCATTCAAGGACTTTGTAGCTATCAAATTTAATCCTAGTAAAACAACCAAAAGAAGCAACAGAATGATAAAAGAATAATACTCCACCTGTTGCAATATTTGAATTCCAATTCCAACAATGAGCGCTCGCTTGACTCCAGGTTCAAGAAGAGCAGCCCAACTCGGACCTTTTGAAGCAGTTTCAGATGGATGGACCATCGCTGGTCCCACAGGATGCTGATCCATAAGTTCCTTTGAGTAAAGTGCAGGCTGACTTACCAAAGCCGCAGCTTGTATGAATTCACCATCTTCAGGAATATCACCACCAGGGACTGAAACGAGAGACCCACGTCGAGAGCCAGGGCCTGCCTCCTGATGCAAATATATCCTTTTGAAGCCTCCTTCTTTAGTTCCATCTTCACCTTCCCTTTCAGACCATTTCCATGCCAACTGCCAACCACCACCAATGCCCATGCTGCCTACACCCTCTCCAGCATTGCCTTGCATAAGGCTGCTATGCCGCCTCACGCTCAGAGTGCTGCCATGGGGATGAGGGACTACGGTTTCCACAGCGGTTGTTTGACGTGATATCAATGGACTTTGTAGATTGTCATCAGAATCTGCACCGCCATCCGAAGGATAATCATCACCTTCTCTCTGCAGACTCTCCTCATCCCAGTGATCATCTTTGACATGAGGATCCATGGTGCTGATCATGCTTCCGAAATTGGGGAATAGCATGCTTCTCATACTTCCTGTATCAGGGAGATTCTCATGGACACTACCAAATAGAGTCACAAGAGGATCCATAAGAGGCACACTCTGCTGCACCATGCTCCCTTGCCTGGACACAAGAGCTAGACTACTCTGTCCAGTAACTGGCTTGGCCACCCACGAGAGGCCTTCCTCTGGGCCGTACAACTTGATATGATCTTTGTCAGTAGCCAGGTCCTGATCCTCAGTAAGCGCATTAGCTGGACCAATGATATACTCTTCTATTGATGGTTCAATGCCAACTGCCAAACCCTCAACAAGCAATGCCATCTCCCCTATGCACAGAATAGTCAACAAAATCAATATGATGAAATCAGTGTCTCTAACAAATAGGATTCACTAGATGAATATGAAAGAACTTAAAAGAAGAGTATTCTACTGACTAGAGAACCAGAGAGAGAGAGAGAGATGGTGAGACTTATTGCCTCCAAGGAAATAAATCCTAAAAGGAAGGAATCAGGGAATATTCAATAGCGTTGGTAGGTATACATATTGTGTTTTGATATGGTATAATATATTGAGTACATGTTTACATGTTCTCCAGTTCCTGATTTCTCACTTATATGGAAGTAACTCAAATAATTCATGAAAGATAGTAGAATCTGGGAGAAAGAAAATATAGAAAATGAGTGATTACAAATCAATAAACCAATCGATAAGCAAATCTGACATTTTTCCTTCAAAAAATAAACTTTGGAAAGAATTTGACAAAGATAGGCACCGACTGAGTAGTGAATAGTTAAGAGGGGTAAAAAATGGATAACGATAAATAATAGAGGAAGCTAAAGTTTAGATGCATTCCTATTTTGGGAGCTACTCCCTAGCAGATTGTGAAATCAGCATGAACGTTACAAAAGGAGTTATACTAAATATTTATACCACTACTTTCACCGATCTAACAAAATCCCTGAGAAAGCACAATCCACAGTCAACATATTCTGAACATTTAAATAGCCAGCTGACACAAAAGGGAATTGTTTCCAAAGAATAGCAGATAGCATACCTGAAACATCCTCTATGCCACGCAATTTCTGCAAAACTTGTTTTGCCTCGACCATTCTTCCTTTACTCACTAGCCATCGAGGAGACTCAGGCAAATAAAGTACAACTAATACGAAATAGATAAGAGAAGGAATTGAAAGAACACCCAACATCAATCGCCAACTCGGCGCTGTCATTAAGGACATTCCGAAAATCATGCAGTAGGCCAAGAACATTCCACCAGAACCAGTGAATTGTGGAAGAGTATTCAGTGACCCTCGTATTTCTGATGGAGCAGTCTCAGATATATATAGGGGGACCAGAGTAACCGCTAAGCCGATTCCAAATCCATCTAATAGTCTAGCTATAAGCAGGACATAGACATTAGGGGACCACAACATTATTAAGCCACTAAGGAAATAAAGCATGGATGACATAATAAGCATAGGGCGACGACCAATACTGTCAGCTATGGATCCAGAACAAGTTGTGACAAGTGTGGCTCCAATGAGTGACATCGCAACAACAAGTCCTTCCACTGAAGCATCCAAAGCAAGCTCCTTCTTTATGTAAACAACAGCTCCTGCAGGTTTGAATTGTAGAAGACTTAGAATACCAAACATGTATAAAACTCTTGTAGGGATTTAATTCTGCATGTTCGTGGAAATAATGCAACTAGGAAAACATAATGATTGAAAATACTACTCCCTTCGTTTCAATTGTTTGTCTTACTTTCCTTTTTAGTCCGTTTAAAAAATAATGTTTTTGGCCACTCTTTACTTCTAACATTTCACATGACATGTTTAAGACTGACCGCAAGATTAAAGAGCACTTTGATATATTCTATATATCTTTAGTTTAAGACCACAAGATCAAAAAGTTTTCTTTACTCTCTTAAACTCCGTGCCAAGTTGAAACCAGACAATCAAATTGAAATAGACAGAGTACAAAACAAAATGCAAGAACACTTGCATATCATTAGTTGCAGATTTATACTGAAATGAAAACAACTCAATAGCAGAAAACTCTGCATTGAACTATCTCGCAACTTCTTTATAATAAATAAAATTCAGTATATGCTATTCCACCACAACAATTTAAGAAAGATAACAACTCAAATTCATTATATGCTATTACACCACAACATTTTTACTAATTGGAAAGATAACAATTCAAACTCAGTATATGCTATTCCACCACAACAATTTAACTAATTGGAAAGCTAACAATTCAAATAAAGAGTAAACAATGTTTACCAGCAATAGTAGCATTATCCCAACCCTGCAAAAAGTTTCCAATTGTCGCGGCAAGCGCAACTAACACAGCACCATTCATCTTTTCCAGTACTAGTAGCACACAAGTCAATCAAATTTTGAACTATACCTGCAAATTAAGAACACTTATAACTCAATCCACCAAAACCACAGATCTAAACTTCACACTACAAAATTGCCATTAGTAAAAAACATACAATTCTTGACAAAAACTAAAATCATATACATGGTAAAGTTGTCATTAACACTAACAAGTCTAAAAACAGTAAATTGAGGAATCCCAAGTAGAAAAGATTGTACCTTTAGATGGCTGAATTCGATTAGAGAGAGTAAAAGCCAAAAGTGGTCGAGCCAGCTACTATATACTCAAAATTCAAGAAGTACAGAAAGGGTATATTCTAACAGTTTGGAATTGGAGTTAATCAGCAGAAAAAAAGATTTCCCATCTCAGAAAACAGGACAAACAAGTTTGGTTCTATGAATCTTTATGGCTGGACAAAGAGGGTGATCAAAACAACATAAACAAAACCAACCGCCTTTCAACATAAACCTAAGACATCATTAAAAAGGTTTTGTCTTTGTAAACCCCAGAAGCTTAAACTGAAAAATATCTTCAAGAAAGTTTTGATCTTTTTTTTTTTTTTATCCAAGATTAAAAATTTTTTATAGTAGAAATATAGTGGTAGTAAGCTAAAGGGGGAAAAAAGAATATAGAATAAAGAATAATTAAAGTTAAAGATTAAAATGGAAGTAGCCAAGAAGACAAAAAGGGAACAGCTAAGCTTGACCTTTCCAGGTTCTATTAAATGGATCTCAATTGTGTCCCTCAAATTATACTATTTTCCATTACTCCAACTTCATAATGATTTTTTAGTTTTAAAGCTAAAGTTCTTCCTTTTATGTGTTTTAAAGAAGTTTAATAGTTAATAAAGTATAGTCTTTGGTTAAGATGAGTATAAAATTACAAAATGATGTTTACAACGTGTTTCTTTTATTATTATTAGTATTTTATCGTGAAGTGTATGATGAATTGAATTTAAGATTTTTTAGATTCGATTCATTAAAGTCAGTATCTTAGTCACAGATTGATATTGTCTTCAAAATATCCTTTAGTTTTTACTCAATTATATATATTCGTAGTATCAAAATTTCAACCACATGATTGTTTTTATGAGTCTCGATATGTATGACTAGCTATGATAGAATAAAGTTAACTTAAATAGAACTCATCTATATCAAATAGAGCGGAATTGTTAAAAAAAATAATCCTAAGGTTAAATAGGAAGAGAAGCTAAAAGTTAATTGTAGATATGCTTATATGAAAATCTTTCTTAAATAATGATTTTATGAATATGTCATTGAATGATTATATTTTTGGAGCATTTTTAAACTTAAGCCTTTATTTCAAATGAAACTAATATTGTAGCATATATAATAATTTAGTAAGAGAATCATGTCAAAATTAAACTAGCTAGTGCTGATTGATGTGATGTTTGCCAAAACAAAAAAGAAAATTTTAAAAAGTTAAGTCGCATCATGGATGTTTTAGAGCCGTTGGCTTTTGATTATTGCTATTAATAATAATAGTCTTAACATAAAGCAAAATCCCATTATTATCATAACCACTCTATTGATGTTATTTTGGCAAAATTAAAAGCTGAAACGAAGTGAGAATTTTAATTTTATGAATTTTGAATCGACGATTTGAAGTGTTGATAATTGTGTTTGAAACTTAACATGTGTATATATTTGAAACTTCTTCCTACAAAATACTATATGAGCAAAAGTTACTGATTTCGACTAAATTCGTACTCATACTTCTAGCTCCGCCGACTTATTTTTTCTTTAATCAACCACTAATGAACTTGACAACTCTATTCAACCACTAATGAATTTGACAACTCTATTAATTTTTGTCTGCTAAATTTAAATTCGTTTTTCTTTCTCAGTGAACCCTAGATTAATCAATCAAAGTGTTAATGTAATGAAAGTAGGCATAATGTATATTTTGTATATTTTTCCAATCTTGGAAATCTCAGGCTGTGTTACACTTTTTCTAAAAAAACGTCTTAGCATGGACTACTTTGAAAGATCAGTTTTATTTTCTTCCATAATATCCAAGCTGGAATATTACTAGATTCATAAATAATTGGATAGATACGTTTAGAATATTCCTTAAATATAAAAGTCGTATTATTTTATAATTGAATCAACTTTAAAAAATCAAGAAACCTGAATTTAAGAATTTATCGATAGGTAATGTCCAAGTCTCAACTAAAGGGTGGATGGCATGTCAATTAAAAAGACAGACATCCTTATTAGATGACGAAATGAATTTTGAAATTTGTTGACATTCTCTTTCAAAAAAAAGTACTATTAATAATCTCATAGTTAACAAAAACTTTGAAAGGATTCTCAATAATTTAGCTAGGTAGGCTTTGGTAGGTACATGTCCCTGTAGTGAATAACTTCGTGTTTTTGTTCGAAGTTGTGATAGGCGAATTTAGAATTTTAATTTAACGAATATGGATTGTTAGTTCATCAATTAACAATGATTCAATAAATATTATAAGTACATATTTTCAATAACAATACATGTATATTAGCTACGAAAACCATAGCCCACAGGGCATGTATTAGATGGTCCATGACTCCATCTGGGCTTACCTTATTAACTCCACTTTATGGGCCAACTAATGGTCCAATTGGTATTCCAAAAGTATGTGGGAAAAATTACGCGATACAACAAACATAACCCTTATATTTACTTGAAATAAAAGTATTTTTTAAAAGGGAAACTTATATAAAATAGCAAACTATTAATTCAAAGTAAATGTCATAACAGCGGTTTCATTTAATTCTAATCCGTAGCAAACACTTTGTCATTCACCTCTCTCCCAAGAAATCTCACTTGCCACTCTTCCTTTCTCGCTCGCCTCTCTCACTTTATATAAACACAAATGTATAAATTGTATTTGTATAAAGCGAGAGAAAACTGTATATACAAATACAAATACATACCTCTTCGTCCTATACACTTATAATTATACAATACAAATCTTCCCCTGCCCAGTTATCTTTTGCCTTTCGCTCTTTCTCGCTTTATTCAAACACAAATTATGCAAAATACAATGTATAATTTGTGTTGTATAAACGAGAGATATTTGATATACAAATATTTTAATTCGATTCAATTGTATACAAATTCAAAATTTATGCAGATATACAAACATAATCATTGATACATATACATAGTAGTTACATATATACAATTATCTAACCGATATACATATACAATCGCTGCGCTTTTTATACAAACGATGCATGCCTGCGATTTATACAAATGAGATGATCCATGTATTTGCTATGTAGCGCAAATAACAAAATATAGCTATAGGGCGCTAATATGATTTTTAAACTTAAAATTTACTCTTTTTAAAATAATATATATATATATATATATAGCAAGAATTTTGATTTTAATAGCAAATACACTCACGATCAATACACATATCTCCTTATTTCAAAAATGTAATATAAGTGTATCGCATAAAATACAATGACATACAAGTAATATTTGGTGGAGGTTCTGGTGATAATACACGTGAATTTTCAAAAAAATCATTTCATTACAAATTTACAATATTTTTAATTTGCTTAAGCGCGAATATAATAATTTCACTTCCGTGCGAATACAATATATTATGAAATATCGACATTTTTTTTAAAAAAAAAAAACTTTAAGCAATTATGCAACAGAAGTTGTCTGTGTTGTTAGTGGTCCCGACTCCTGCATATTTTTCAAGTTTGTGGAAGAAAAGAGGTCTGTTAGATAGGGCAGTTAGAGACATTAAATGAAGGGAAATATCACCTTCCTTGGGACAACGCCGAATCTAATTTATATGATTTATCTTTTTTGTTCCGTTTAAAAAGGTTATATATTTTATATTTAGTAATAATTTAATTTTAAAATATTAATTTTATTTTTAATAAAACGATTTACTATAAATAAAATTACACAAATATCTATCACTCATTATAAACTAGACATTTTATAAAGAAATATTTTTTTCCCCTTACTAGGTAGCTAGTGGGTAGTGAATAGTGGTGATATATGGTGGTGCGTGGCTATTATTGGTGGAGACAAGTTTAATTACTCTGATGACAGCCGCCCTCACACGTGCATTCTGCCATCCCCTGCTACCTAAACCTAATATAACTAGCTTCAAATTATATAAAATAGTAGTAATAGTCAAATTTAAAATAACATGATCCGAAAATCTAGTTCATTGCATATATAGTACGTACTATATGTATTATTAATTAAATAGACAAGTCTTGTTATGGTCCGTGCATGCTATGCTTGGATATAAAAATGAAAGAGAGGTAAAACTAAACCAAAACATATGGTTGCAAATAGAAGACATAATACATAAATATGACTCTTAACTTGGTTTCATCGGACAACTATTTCTCTAACTTTGAGTTTGCAAAAGTAGACACTTAAATTTGTATAAAATTAAACAAGTAAACACACGTATTCTACATGACATAATACACATATGACATCATATATGACACAAAATTGTCATGTAGGGTGTCATGTAGGACGAATGTGCCTATTTAATATTCAGTTTTATACAAATTTAAATGCTTACTTGTGCACACACAAAGTTAAAGGTCATAGTTATCAGCTGACGTCAAATTAAGAATCATGCTTATGTAATATGCTTAAATAGAAATCGTAGCTAATGTGTAGAGTAATATAGTTAGTATTTAGAGTATGTAGAGGTCCTTTTTTTTTTTATATATATATATGTGCACTAAGGGCGTGTAGTCTCCATCAATGGTACGTACCAACATGGCCATTGTAATATTATTGTCTATTGAGGACGGCGCTCAAGTAGTCACACATTATTTTCCAATTTAATTCCAGATGTGAGATCTACCCACCAACACTCTTTATTTATTTATATACTACAACGTTCGTAACTAACATATAAACGGTAGTAATATTATAGCCTGTTCAAGTTGTTATTCTCTTTGATATTGCCTTCTCTTATCATACATTATAACGATTATATATACTATCTAAAAGTTTAAAGTGTTAGAAAAAATCGAAATACTTCACTAGATATGAAAGAAATAATTGAAGAAAAAGTATGGATGGCAGAGGAGCAGGTTAATGTACGTGTGCAACTGCATATAAATCTTCATACAGATTTCTTTTATGTTATAAAATTATATTTTTAGATGCTGAGGCCCCTGCCACTATATGTTATAGCTTGGTACTGACTAGTAAGTAGATTGTGTTAATTATAGAGTAAAGTGTAGTTAGCTTAATTAGGCTTACGTGAGAGATCCAACTTCCTTTACAGCTTTTTCCTTTTAACAGTCTCTGCACATACTACTTCTTACTTACAATTTATTTGTATTATTACCCACACGTGTATCCTAAATAATGGTACTATATATCTACAATTATTTAGTATCACCTAATCTAATTAACACTAAATGCATTTTTTCTCATAAATTATAAGTTCACTGAAATACTCCACTCTGAATTAGTCACATTATTATATTACAAGTTCATATCTAAAGGCACTTTTTAAGACCTACCCCAGTAAATTATTTTCACATACATTAGGAACTTGATTACCCTGAATATATGTACATTACATGAATGGTCTTAAATGCAACGAACGACAATGAACTTACACGATAATAATATACGCAATGCAATTTCATAATTGACAGTCACATAAATCACATGATAGGGGATTACGCGAAAACTGCAAACACGTGTTGATACTAAAACGGGTATGAGGCGTTAAACTACCCCAAGTCTAAACCGCAGGACAACAAGACAACACACGACTATTTAACTACTTATATTTTATCCTGATTTGCTGATTTGTGACCTTCCAATCCTCTTGAACATGCGCCATATCCTATCTAATTAATTCTCTTCAATACTTCTTTTGGTCTACCTAAACCCTTCTCGAATTCACAATTGTCAACCTCTCGCACATCTTCATTAAGGCCTCTTCATATGCCTGAATTATCTCAACCTCACTTTACTCATCTTATCCACCATTGAGGTCATGACTCCTACCTTATCCTATATGTCTTCATTCTAATCTTATCCTTCCTCATATGTTCACACATTCTCATTTTTATAACCACAATTTTTGGATTTGCGAATTCTTAACAGTCCAATACTCCTTCCTATACATCGTGTATACTCGCTAATACAATATGTAACATTTTTATCAGTCTCTCCCCCGTTACGTTGTATTAGAAACTCCATTCCATCCGAAATTACAATTAAAGAAAAAGAATTGAAGCTAAAACAACATATATTTTGGGATTGGAATCATAATAAATACAGTAAGATATATAGGGGTAGAGGAGTGATATCATATATAACGTCGTTTTCCTAGTGTAGAGCTCTCTATGTGTCTGATTAAGGCCATCTGCCCAAAAAAATAATAGTATATCTGACTACAACAGTACAGAATGGTAGTAGTAATGTATGTTAAAAAACATACTCACACACGCACGCATAAATCTCTCTCTTCTCTTTCCACCAAACCAATTCAATTTCTGCATTTACTTTCTCTCTCTCCAAAGGCCAAAATCTCTCGTTTTCCTAAATGTATCTATCTACTGCTATCTGAATTCTCTATTTACTTTTACCTATTTTAGTACCCCTTACCTTCCATACCCACATTTATACTACTCCCTCTGTCCCAATTTATATGACTTACTTTCCTTTTTAGTCAGTCCCAAAAAGAATGACACATTTCTATTTTAAGTAACAATTTGCCTATAAAATGTCTTTTTTACCCTTAATGAAATGATTTACAACCACACAAATTTCTATCATTCATTTTGGACCACAAGTTTTAAAAGTCTTTCCATTTTTCTTAAAGTTTGTGCCAAATCAAAGTACATCATATAAAATGGGACGGAGGGAGTATCAATACTCCTTCCTATACATCGTGTATACTCGCTAATACAATATGTAACATTTTTATCAGTCTCTCCCCCGTTACGTTGTATTAGAAACTCCATTCCATCCGAAATTACAATTAAAGAAAAAGAATTGAAGCTAAAACAACATATATTTTGGGATTGGAATCATAATAAATACAGTAAGATATATAGGGGTAGAGGAGTGATATCATATATAACGTCGTTTTCCTAGTGTAGAGCTCTCTATGTGTCTGATTAAGGCCATCTGCCCAAAAAAATAATAGTATATCTGACTACAACAGTACAGAATGGTAGTAGTAATGTATGTTAAAAAACATACTCACACACGCACGCATAAATCTCTCTCTTCTCTTTCCACCAAACCAATTCAATTTCTGCATTTACTTTCTCTCTCTCCAAAGGCCAAAATCTCTCGTTTTCCTAAATGTATCTATCTACTGCTATCTGAATTCTCTATTTACTTTTACCTATTTTAGTACCCCTTACCTTCCATACCCACATTTATACTACTCCCTCTGTCCCAATTTATATGACTTACTTTCCTTTTTAGTCAGTCCCAAAAAGAATGACACATTTCTATTTTAAGTAACAATTTGCCTATAAAATGTCTTTTTTACCCTTAATGAAATGATTTACAACCACACAAATTTCTATCATTCATTTTGGACCACAAGTTTTAAAAGTCTTTCCATTTTTCTTAAAGTTTGTGCCAAATCAAAGTACATCACATAAAATGGGACGGAGGGAGTAGTAATTTTCTACCTTACCTTTCATTATTCAATTACATTATTACCCCTTCCATCTTATTTTGCCACTTGTTCCCTAACCTCATTATATTACTCTCTTCTCCTCATACTTTCCTTTCTCCTTTGGTTTCAGTGCCTATTTTGTTTTGTTTTGTACTATATAAATGCATGCTACCTCCACTTTAATTTGTTATTATTATAACCACATATCTTGAAAATCAATCACTTTTTAGAGTTAGAGAAGAGATGTTGGCAATGGAAGAAATATTGTGTGAACTGAATAGAGAGGAGATGATGAATGAACAAGGTCTTCCACCTGGTTTTAGGTTTCATCCTACTGATGAAGAGCTTATCACTTTTTACTTAGCCTCTAAGGTCTTCAATGCTACTTTTTCTGCTGGTATTCAAATTCCTCAAGTTGATCTCAACAGATGTGAACCCTGGGAGCTTCCAGGTACATAATAATATTATACTTTGAACTTGAAACTTCAAAATTATAGATTTTTAAGATTCTCTCTGAACTTGTATCTTACATGAAAACATTTTTTTGAAGTGAAAGTTCAAAATTAGTGTTTCCTGAACTTGTAAATATTATCTTATCAAATTTTATAGCCAAAATTTAAAAATAAATTCTTAAAGTTTACTTTTGAAAGCCTATGGTCAAATGCTTTTTAAATATTATGTGATTTCTAAAATTTATACATAATTAATTACAAGAAATTAAAGTAATCAATTACTCAAAAAGATGCTTATGCTTTTTTTAAGTCACCCTTATAATTTGTCTCCAACATGGTTTTTGGGTTTGTCTCGTATGTTGTTAACATATGGTGGAATTTATATACTATATGACAGAGAATAGAGATACTAATATTCTCTATGGCTTTTGTCATTAAAAATATTTAATGAGAGACTTTATAGTATATTCTTTTCCATTAATATTTGCTTCCTTTATGTCTTTTACAACATCATAGTATTAATTGTCTAAATACTTCCAAGATCTTCTTCTCATCATGAATATTTTATTTTTTTGGAAATTATTAGACATATCTCTCTTTGATATATCTTCATATCATTAATGAGATACCAACTTCACTAACTTTTCATAATAATACATGTACCCTTTTGACCTTTCCCATTGTTTGTTGGAAAAAATAAATAAATCAAAATTTTAAGTGAATTCTAGAAAATTAATTTACAGGTTCTAGATACACATTAAGTGAATTTCTTAACATAAACCCCAATATTACTGCATTCTACCGACCCCATATGAGATACTTTAACTCTATTATTTATGAATGTGATACTTATATACGATTTTAGTTAAAATTACTGAATTCTATCAAATTTGTAACTCGCAATGTATATAATTTAATTTTGGAAGTGAAAATATTACAGAAGTGGCAAAGATGGGTGAAAGAGAGTGGTATTTTTTTAGCTTGAGGGACCGGAAATACCCAACCGGGTTAAGGACGAACCGGGCAACCGGAGCGGGTTATTGGAAAGCAACCGGTAAAGACCGTGAAGTTTACAGTGCAACTAACGGAGCACTCCTTGGAATGAAGAAAACACTTGTTTTTTACAAAGGAAGAGCTCCAAGGGGTGAGAAAACTAAGTGGGTTATGCATGAATACCGTCTTGACGGTGATTTCTCTTACCGTTACTCTTCTAAGGTACATTTTACTTGAATATACACATATAATTGTTGGGTGTATGAGTTTTTGTCCTTTTTTGGGTTGACTTTATTATAAAGTCTCGTGATATGTTAATTCATGATGTGATGTGATGTGAATTGATTGATGGATGGATTGATAGATGAATGATGGTGTTTTTATATTTATTCACAATTTTCTGATTCATAAAAATCTAACATAAATGTATAGTGAAAAATCATGTTGATGCTAGTAATTTCATATTGAAGGGATTCCCTAACCTAACCTAACCTAAATTAAACTAGGAGTGGTATTCATGAATTGCTGTGACTTGAAATATATGTAAAGATTACGTTAGAGTAGCATAAATGTTACTATTACTTGAGTTATGCGAAGGTTACTAATTATTATCGGAAACAACGTTTCTATTTTGAAGGTATATAGGAATAAGGTTTATGTACACTACTCTATTTATTACACTATTGTTGCTTGGTTTAAGTTTAGGACATTTTGGGAGAATGTGATGAGCAACATGAGTTGTTAGGTGCTTTAATGTGATTTAATATGGTTGGCAGGAGGAATGGGTGATATGCAGAATACTACACAAAGTAGGGGAGAAGAAAAATGCAATATATGAAGGGGCAGGTGGTGGTGGTGGGTCTACATACCCTACTTTAAAAACATGGTCATCATCAGCAGCAGTGAATTCACCTTTAACAACAAATCCAAAAACATTACAAATATCACACAATAACCATTATCTATTTCAGCACCATGAAAATGACCTATTGAAATCCCTCTTTAATGTTTCCCAAACAACAAACCTATTACCAATGAATAATAATGTTGCCTTTTCCTCAACCAAAAGATACAAAGACAACAAACAAGAGGAGGAGGATATGACAAACAAAAACTCATCCAATAGCGTTGTGATCAATCAACAAATTTGCATGAAATCATCACAAGGCAACTACTTATCTTCTCCGTTATGTTACAACAATAATGATCAAAATGATGCTTTTGTGATGAATAATTCCGATTGGAGTAGTAGTTTAGCGGGAATGGAGGAGGGGATTATACCATGCAATTATTTCAATAATGTTGTGATGGATAATTGTCCCATCAAAATTGCTGCAGAATCTTGGCCTCTCCATCTCTAGTAGTATGTACCTAGGGAGTAATTAATTATGACTAGTGTTATGTCATCCCTATAATATAAAGAGCTACCCTTTAGCTATATGTAATTAATTCAGGTTGCTTTATTCTGAAACCTGCATGTTGCTTGTTCCTTTAGTTTTTTTATATATGTAAGAAAAATATTATATATATATATATAACCTTGTCTATTACTTGCTCCGTTTTAATTTGTTTGTTACTAGTATATAATAGTTTGATGTAAGATTTAATACGTAAAGCTATTGAATGTGTTTTGATGATGTCTGTAGTTAGATTCATATTTAAGGCCGGTGATTTAAGAATGACTATATGATGAGATTGGAACCCGACCCGTCTCTTCACCTGATTGTTAAATTCTGTGCAAATGGTGATAGAGAATTTGGTGACTGATTTAATATGATTTGTAATTAAATCCATCAAATCAGCTAAGTTAAGCATGATATAAGATGAAGTTATACAAATCCTTCATCGATTTTGACTATACCTGCCGGTGTCTCTTTATCATTTTTGCTTTGCTGCTCAACGTAAAATAAAAATGATCAATTTAATTTTATCAAAAATGTTGAGTTGTTACCGACTAAGAAAGTAGTTGAAAGCCACTTGACTATAAAGAGAACAATTGACCAATTCGGAAGTCAAAAACAAGAATGAAAGGAAGAGATTGATATACTGACAACAGTCAGTTAACGCAAAGGCAAGCATTTTTCATCGATCTAGTGGCTAGTGAATCAACTAGAACCAAGTATCTATTTTGCAATGATAATGTTGATTGGGCTCAATCCCAAACAGTTATTTGGGCCTTGTGCATGTGGAAAGACATACTCATAACAATAGGGCCCATATTTATAAGAGTCATAATCAACAATTGCAATGTAAAAAGAGCAGTATAGCATAAACATCACATGTATGGTCAGAATTTTGAATATTCAAAGAAAAACAAACTTTCCTTTCAATCCAAAGCCAATAAAGCACCATGCTTTAAGTCTCAGCGTGCACTGAATTTCCTACTACTTATGCTACTATATATGTATACAATTACTTAATAAAATAAAAACTTTGCTTCAAAGCAAACTTACATACCCTATATTAACCCAACTCTCCCTCTCTATTTCTCATTCATTCTAAACACAAACAATATTCATACTATACTACTCAAAAAAACATGGCTCTTTTCTCTTTTACAAAATTTTCACTTCTTGTTTTATTTTCAATTTCCCTCCTGGCCTGCACCTCATTGGCTCGCGATCATTCCATCATTGGATACTCCTCTGATGACTTGACTTGCATCGATAAGCTCATTAATCTCTTCGATAAATGGATGGATAAACATGGAAAGATTTATAAGAGCATTGAAGAGAAGTTGCATAGGTTTGAGATTTTCAAGGAAAATTTGAAGCATATTGATGAAAGAAATAAAATTGTTACCAACTATTGGCTTGGTGTAAATGAGTTCTCTGATTTGAGCCATGATGAGTTCAAGAAAATGTATTTAGGACTTAAAGTTGATCAAGATTTGCTTAACAAAAGAGAACAATTATCTCAAGAAGAATTTGCCTATAGAGATTTTGTAGATTTGCCTAAGTCTGTTGATTGGAGGAAAAAAGGTGCTGTCACCCCTGTCAAGAACCAGGGTCAATGTGGTAAGTTCCCTATTTTGGTCACAATAATTACTATATGTTACTTTGATATGATAAAGTGATAAAATTCTGCGTACGTCACTAATGTATGTATGTAGGTAGTTGTTGGGCGTTTTCAACTGTGGCGGCAGTAGAGGGAATTAACCAAATAAAGACAGGGAATTTGACATCCTTGTCTGAACAAGAGTTGATAGACTGTGACACAACTTATAACAATGGTTGCAATGGAGGCCTAATGGATTATGCATTCCAATTCATTGTATCTAATGGTGGTCTTCACAAAGAGGATGATTATCCTTACCTCATGGAAGAAGGCACTTGTGATGAAAAAAGAGTAAATATTATAGAAAGAATGTTAATTACTTCCCTTAATAATACTATAATTGTTGGTATTAATTGAGGATATTTAAATGTTTTAGGATGAGTCAGAGGTGGTTACTATTGATGGTTACCATGATGTGCCAGCCAATGATGAACAAAGTCTATTGAAAGCACTTGCAAACCAACCTTTGAGTGTGGCCATTGAGGCTTCTACTAGAGATTTTCAATTCTATAGTGGGGTAAACATCCTAGCTAATTAATTCCCCCCTAATAGTTATAAAACATGCATGTCATAACATTTTTGTTTATACAAAAACGTTATCAGTCAAACTTTTCTATAACGATGATGATTGAAAAATGGTATGCATGCAGGGTGTGTTTGATGGGCATTGTGGAACAGATTTGGATCATGGAGTGTCAGCAGTAGGATATGGATCCACAAAAGGAGCAGATTACATCATTGTGAAGAATTCATGGGGGCCCAAATGGGGAGAAAAGGGCTTTATTAGGATGAAGAGAAATACAGGCAAGCCTGAAGGACTTTGTGGTATTAACAAAATGGTCTCTTTCCCACTCAAAAAGAAGTGAACACAACCAAAGTGGCTATATTATAAATGTTTTTTCTTCTTCTGAATTAATGTTTTATTTCTGATTCAACAGGCACTCTGTTATCTTTGATTAACAAATTTTAATGTACTACAAAATTTTACGTACGATGTAATAAATTTCTTAATGAATTACTGTTTTTTTTTGGGATTTAACTCTACCTTTTATAGTTTTTTAATTATTTTTTACATAACTTTTCATTTTAATGGATAAAATAGAGAGACATTAATTTTAATTTAGTCAGAGTTAATTAGTAGGGCACATGTTGAAAGTTGTCCCTTATTGGAGAATGATGTGTGGCCGGCAAAGTTTGAAACAAACTTTTCATATTAAGTATACTCTTTTTTTCCGTTTCAAATTATCTAGCGTATTTTTTTTATGTGTTCCTTAAAGAAGATTTAATTAGAAAGATTTTTTTTTTTTTTTATGTTTTAAATATAATTTTTTTATTGAATATTTATTCTATTTATATGTTATCAATATCATAATTGAAGTATTTTATAGTTTTCAAGAACAATTATTACTTAGAAAAAATGATAATTTCTTAAACTTTTAAAATAGCAAGTAATTTGTTACGGAGGGAGTATTTGTTTGATCAAGTTGTTAAAAGTTATTTATTTTAAAAAATATTTTCAAAATAAGTACTTTAAAAGAGAGTAATAGTTTGTATTTGACTAGTCAATTTGAATTATTATTTTTGTATTTTTGCTCAAGGCTCCAAAACCAACCGTGCCTCCAGTAAAAAAAAAAATATTTTTCTGCTTTCGAACGACAGATTTTTCTATTTCTAAAAAATATTTATTTTTTTCTTAAAATTTTAATCAATGGAGATATTACTATAAAGAAATTGAAATCTTGAATTTGAAGACGATGAAAAATCAACTTATGATAATAACTATTGGTATCAAAATCAACTTCATTCTCTACCACATATATGGTCATGAGGTACACTTACCTAATTAAGTCAACTCACTAATATGTACAAATATGAAAACTCATACAAGAAAAGTTGAAAAATATAATTTCACTTTAACATACACAAGATTTGGAAAAATTAATAATCATTAAGCCCTACCACCAACACTTTGATGATCTTCATTGATAACAATATTTTCATTTTCCTCAAGTGATTTTCCCATAGTCTCACTAGTGAAAAAATATGTAGTGATCATTCCCACTACACAAACTCCAGCTAGTAATATTAAAGAGGCTGTCATTCCAATTCCTTCATTATATCCATCTTTTTTATTCTGAGAAGCCCATAAAAATCCTATCGATCCGATTATCGCACCCAATTTTCCTACAGCTCCAGAAATTCCATGACATGTTGTTCTGAAACGAGCAGGGAAAAGCTCCGCGGGCACGATGAAGGTAGTCGTGTTCGGACCGAAATTGGAGAAGAAGAATGTTAGTCCATACAAAAACATGAACCCTATATTGGTGTTATTATTCCAATAGGAGTAATATGGAATTCCAATTGCCAATAAGCTAATTGCCATGAAGAAAAATCCCATTATTTGAATTTTGACTCTCCCAATTCGGTCAATGAAGTACATTGTTGCAAAATAGCCAGGAATTGTTGAACAAATTGCAATAATAGCCTGAATTCTTGCAACTTCAAAAGCTTCTTGAAATGCATTGACATTGTGGTTATTACTTAAATATCTTTTGTATATTTGGGATTGAAACAGATTGCTGCTATAGAAAACAATATCAACTAGGAACCATGAAATTGAACAAGCAAAAAGATCAATGCCATGGTTATGAATGAAAGTTTTGGAGAAGAGTGAATAATTAGAGCTCGGTGAATTTGGTAAGTATGTAGAAAATTCCTCAACGATTTGACTTGCTGAAATATCAAGTACTTTTTCCATGTCCCTGGCTGCTTGTGGCACATCTCTTTCGACTAAAGCCGTATACCTATCGTTAAAACATATAAGTGAGATATTTTTCTAGAACTTAAAAGATGAAAGTGTGTCATATAAATTGGGATGTAAGTACCTGGCGGTCTCGGGCATCATCATGCGCCAATAATAAGTGAGTCCAGCAGGAATAGCACCAATCATAAGTATTAATCTCCAAGCCAAATCAGCACCATGACTTCCTCCATTAGCACGATTAAAAATTGAACAAACAATCATTGTGACAGTTGAACTAGCAAGTATACCAAATCCTTGCATTGAAAAAACCCCAGCAATAAAAGCACCCCTAGTTTTTCTATTAGCAAATTCAGACATAATTGTGGCTGATAAAGGGTAATCTCCACCAATCCCAATTCCCAATAAAAACCTAAAAAATCCAAGACTTAGTAAAACACAAGTCCTAGACGTACATATTGAGTGTCCACATCCAAATGAGCTCAACACCATTATCATTAGAGCAAAGCCGTAGACTTTGCGTCGGCCGATTAGGTCACCTAATCGGCCGAAAACTAACTGACCTATAACGGTCCCTAGAAGGGCTGTCACGACCATAGCAGACGTGACAGCTCTAGGGACCTCGTAAAGGTTGTTAGAGTCCGCGTAGTAGATTCGACCGATGAGTTTCATGATTGGAGGAATACAAAAGAGGTCGTACGCATCGGTGAATAAGCCCATGCCGGCTATGATAATAGCCTTAAAGTGGTAGTATTGTGTTCTTGCGGAGTCAAGGTCAGTAAGGACTTTGAGTGCCATTTTTTTCTTGGTTTAAGAGGAATGAATATACACAGAATGATTTGTTTGTTTTGAGTTGGATATTGATGGATTTTTGAAGGCAATTTCGTGGAAAAGGGAAGGGGAAGGAGACGAGGGAAGACTTTGAAATAGAAAAATATAATATAGAAATGATTGGCTTGCTCATGATACTATTGAAGATGCGAATAATTGTGAAACTTGATTATATCATCGTATTAACAAACTCTATATTACGTCACCCGCGGTGGAGCCAAACTCTATATTACGTCATGCTTGACCCGCGGTGGAGCCAATATTTTCACTACAGGGTTCAAATGTAGAGGAAAGGATGTTCGAATGAATCTCCTCAGCTCTACATGGGTCCTGAGTTCCATTCCCGAGCTTGACCAGTTACAATTTAAATGGAAGAAAATGACCCTAAGAATATCTCAATTGATCGATCTTGATATTAACTTTTACCGATCTCGTATAAAAAGGGTTGTGTAAGTAAAATAACATTTGTAATGAATCATAAAATCGGTATTTGATGACTTTACAAAGATTTAAACATTCACGTTTTTCATTGGTTGGAAGACTTGCAAATTCTTAATTAGAGCTGGGCCCTTAAACTAACCAACATAATCTGTCATTCTAATAAAGAAAAAACAGAATTCCAATAATGATTGAGAGTTTGAGACTTGATTTAGGGTGGAAAGGTCAAAGTATAAGATTATACATCATAAATACTTACTTGCATCCTTAATATATGTTTAGTATATATATAATTGATGTACACCTAACAGTTGTTGTCCCCAACTAATATGGAAACGCAGAAAACTAAGGATCTTGCCCTTGACAATTATATTACTCACACACCATGTAACACATATTTGACAAGACATTTGTTGCTTTAACAGTAAGTAAAATGGACTAATTTTGTATCATTGTTGACAAACTTATGAGATGCTTGTTAGACTCCCAACACTACAATTACAAAAGGAGATTCGTATTTCTTGCTGTTGGCAAACACCTAGTTTTACACATTGTCACTATTACATTTGACAGCATGGTTGCACAGTGAAAACAGCAGGTCGTCAATCACATATCAGGATGTGATGTTGCTTTCCAATTTGCATATAAGCTCTTTGTAATGAGAAAACGAAGTATTCTGTGCAGAAACTTTGTTAAAACATAATATGTATAAACTGACATTAACAGACTTGAAAATCTTGCCTACTTACCTTTTCATGGTTTTCCCAGTACTCAGGCAAATAGGGGACTCACAATAAACTGATGAAAAGACAGAGAAAAACATAAGACCATAATAAAGATGGAAAAGAAGTATTTTTTCCCCATAAAAGTACACACTTGATTCAAAATCAAGTCAGCATTACCAAAATCTCGAGTGGAGCATATAATGCAAAATCCCTTGGTGTACAGGTATGGCTACCTAGAAGTTCAGAAGTCGTTCCTGATGCCTTGTTATATTTCATTACAAGAGTTGTGCAACAACTAGAATTCCCATGTCTCATAGGGGGGAATGTGGACCAAATAGAATTCAAGGAGCTGGGAAAGAGCCATTGTACCAATTCTCAGGCAAACCTTCAGCTGAAACCAATGGTATCTGAAATTTCATCACAATGACTTCCAAAATGCCATCTGTTCTAAACTGTGGGGAACATAATCTGGGATCAACAGGTCCTGGCAAATTGAACGATATGGTAAAAGGCCCAGGGGACGGAAGCTGCTGAACTTTCATCTCATAACCCTTGAGTGAGTTTTTCAAAGCCTCACTCTCTGTAATCACACCTTCTATCCGGACTCTCCCTTCTCTTTGTATGTCAAATTTGATATTACCTGTACAGTATACACACATCAATTGATTGTTTAAAAGTTTTGCTTACCTTCACATTAAGTATACTAGTCAAGTGTACGTGAATTGCTATAAGTTGATAAAATTGTAATTGATTTTAGAATCTACAATTTTAATAATTTGAGGAAAATAGTAAATGATACTCTTGCTTTTAATATAATATAGATCATACTCTTGCACAAAATTTGAACACTACTTTACAAAAACCTAATGTTACAATCATCTTACCACTGCATAGCAAGTGTTTATAATTCAGGAGACTTACCCAACCAACCCCAATTACTTAGTGTAGCCGTGTAGCTGAATTGATTGATTGATAATTGATATCAAGTGTTTGTAATACATTCTTGTATTCCAATTTCTAGGAATGACTCATTTCAGAATCATCATATTATGATCAAAGAGATTTAAGTATGTGTATGCATCATTTGACACCTCAATGATTGGGAAATACCAAGAGTAACAAAATTCTTCAGCACCATCAACCAATTCAGTGGTTTGAAGGCTGGACAAGACATCCTACAGTGGCAGGGAAATAGTAATGGGACTTTTAAAGTAAATGCAGCCTACAGGAAGATGAACTAACCAAACCAGCAGATACTTCGATGGCCTTGGAAACACATTTGGAAAGCCAAAATCCCACACAAAGTAGCTTGCTTTGTCTGGTTATTGGCTAAGGAAGTAGTGCTGACACAAGATAACTTGATGAAAAGGGGATCCCTTTATGTTCGAGATGTTTTTTCTGTGGGGAAACTGCAGAAACAGTGGTTCATCTATTTATACATTGCAAGGTCACAAGTCAACTATGGAGATTATTCCTATGTCTCAAAAACATATCTTGGTCCATGCCAGGGAAAATCACAGAAGCATTACACAGTTGGGAAGAAGCAGGAGTTCACTGAACTCCAAAAAACAGAAACAACTGGAGAATTGTACCTGCAGTATGGTGGACAATATGGAAGGAGAGGAACCTTAGAGTCTTTGAGAATATGGAGAATACTATAGAACAAGTCAAAATGAATTGCATTTTGACTTTATGTTTTTGGTGTAACCAGATATACTCTAATGATATTGTCTCTATCATTGATGTCTTAGACTCATTCTAAGGATAGGATAGTAGATTTTGAGTTCTTTTGTAAATATGGTACTGTGTTTACAGAAATAGAAACAGTTACCTATGTCAAAAAATAAAGAGCATGTGTATGCATCAAATAATCAGTGTTGCACCTAGAGATGGCAATGGGGTGGGGCGGGTTGAAGTGGGTTTTTAAAAACTAATGCGGGAGGGGGGGGGGGTTGGGTTGCGGGTATACGTGATTTTGTGTGGGTTCAAACTTAATTTAACTTTTTACATTAATTAGAGTAATAGAGCATTATTTATTAAGATAATTTCTTTAAAACTACTAAAATATTCAAGATAGTTAATGAAAATGGTTCAATAATAATTTCCTACATGTTTCCCAATTAACCTTTAAAAAATAATTTTTTAAGTCATTATCTATTAAACTAATACAACTTAATGAAAAAATGAAGTTATTTTTATGAATTTTATTTTTAGTATCAAACTTAACTAGAAAAAAGAAAATATTAAAAAAATTATGTGAGGCGGGTTCATGCGGGACGGGTTGAAAATGAAAAAAGTTGTTATGCGGAGCGGGGCGGATAAAAAATTTTGCAGGTTAAGCTCAACCCTCCCCGCACCACCCCCATTGCCATCCCTAGTTGCACCCATTAACTATGCCCACTCCAGAAAATAGACAATAGTAACAATTAACCTGTAGAGAAATTCTTTTAGAAGTACTTACATTTATGCCTTACACCAGGAAGCGCAACACGAAAAAGGTATGCATTCTCACTACTGCCTATGTCAACCAAACCAAGTGGCGGTCCATTTGGACATGTTTTTGCAGTCCCAGTCAGAATGATATCAGGTTTGGCATGAGACTTTGCAGATTCATTTGGATTCATGTTTTACAGCTGTACCAAGCAAGTTACCTCCCTGCAGTTTATAAGATAACGACTTTAGCTTCAGGGGAAAAAGTGTGAGGTGGCTCTGCAGATATTTCTAAATTCCTGCTTACACATGTATCAAGCAAGATAGCTTCCTGCAGGCTATAAGACAAAGAAGTTAGCCTCAGGGATTAGAGCATTAGAGAATTTGACTGCTGATGCATTTACATATGTATTAAAGATCTCACTCACTTTGTAGGATTGAATCGAAGAAAAAGGTCAGAGGAAGAGTGTGACTTTGACAAGAAAAAGAATAAGCATAGACTGATCCTTCCTCAGTGTTGTTAAAAGCGCTGAAGCGCTCGCTTTAAGCGAGGTGACAGGGTTGCGCTTTAATGCCTTGAAGCGAGGCGACAATGAAAAAGCGTGTGCTTCTGTCCCAAAAGCGAGAAGCGAAAGCTTGCTTAAATGAGATAAGCGCTAATTAGTTTTTTTTTTTTAAAAAAAATTCTGTAAGGTTTTTTATAATGTCTGTAAATATACTTGCGCACATCTTTCCAATTATTTTCCCTCCTTGGTCGACTGTTGCAACTGCTGCTACAGGTTAGTTCTCTTCTCTTCTTCTCTTTATGTTTCTCTGCAGTGCTGCATATGTTTCTCTTCTTCTCTTTCTGGTAACTAGGGGTTTTTTCCCTTCAATTTTCTGTTTCTAATGCTACTCAAGTGGTGTTACTCTGTTCTTTTTTCTTCTGATTTGAGGTTCAAAGTTACTGCTCTGTTGCTCTGTTCGTAATGTGTATGATTTATCAGGATTATTGACTATCTATTTACTTTATAATCTAAGAATATGTTACCTCTATTCAGTTCTTGATTATTTATCTACACATATTTAGTATTTTTTATTTTTATACTAAATACCGCTTTATTTGAAAAAAAGCGTGTGTGTCGCTTCACATTTTTCGCTTTTGGGAAGCAAGCCCTCATCGTTTTTTTCCGTTCTCGCTTCCCACCACCACCCCATTTACCCTAACTAAAAACTTATATCAAATTAATGTTTGAATGCATAAAGTATGTATTTATTAATAACCCCAATCAATCAAATATGCTTCAAATCCAATATTAGTTGGGCCTAGTTGTTTGAATCATATGTATTTATTCTATCCTATTAAGGTGTGTTTTCACTCCACTCTTAAATATTTTGCCTATGTGGAAAATTAGTACTCCCTCCGTCCCATATTAGTGGGACAGCTTACTAAAGATATTTGTCCTATATTACTCGATCACTTACTAAATCAGGATAAAATTGATTAATTTTTTTTTCCATTTTACCCCTACAACTAATATGGCCTTTGGAAGTTTAAACAAATTTTAAAGATCCAAGAATTTCTTTTTTCAAGAGGCTAATTAACATGAACAAAGGGTAAAATAGCAAAGTTGATCGATCTCTTAATGATTTCTTAATCACCATGTAAAACAGAAAGTGCTCATCTAATATGGGACGGAGGGAGTACTAGTAAGATTTGAGGTTCCCTAGATTTTCCACACTACCCTTACAAACAAATTTCTAACCAAAATCAAGACTCCTGACGGACATTGCATGAAACTTAATGAAGTGTGCTACAAGAAACTTGCAGGGCTCGATCCTTCTCAACCCTCCAATCTACAACTGTTTTACATGCATCAACACTTGAAGAGAAATCAACAGTGAAACAAGCTCCAGGGTCCTTTACATATAACATCAATCCGTAAGTCCACGCTTACATATAAATATAGCCTAAAGGATGCTACGAATCTAATATATAAGTTGATTTATCTACTCCAGAAAAAGTTCCTATCCCTATTTGAGGGAATCTTCACTGACTTAACCTACAGACTTGATTACATGCTTCAAACCAAAGAGACACCACCTACAGCTGACCATCATAATCACGAAGAGTTTAGCCATAGCAGGCAGGAACTGGACACAGGACATTTCACATTTAGCTTAGTTTAAAGGCAACATATTTCTCCCCAAAGTCTTGAAAATACAAACAAGCTACACAAAGACAGGAAACTTACTGTGCTGACCATTTGCCATTGAAACACACTGCACCCGAACGAACAATTAAATCATAAGGTTAATTTTTTCCCCATTTCACTCATTAGGACAGCCTAAAGCCAAAGATGAGAAAACGATAAAACAGCCATGAAAGATAGGATTTTTAACACTCTTATATCAGTCTTTAACATGAAAAGGGCAGCATCACATCAAGAATGGCCCTTTTCCGAAAAAACTCCAGCATGAACATTTGATTTGCCAAATCAGTAGCAAGCACACCACCAAAATACTTTGAACCAAAAACATCACAGAAAACAACAAATTCGCTGAAGCAAAACCGATAGCTCTGTAAAATCCCAGACAAAACCCTAGTGAAGTAATATTTAGAAAAAAACAAAAAAAAACAACTAGCAAACAAAAAAGGAAAGAGATAAACTGAATTACTTTACTGCTCTCTCCTTTGAGGAGATTCGTAGCCAAAATTGAACGCCGCTCTACTTCAGCTTCTGCAGGTGAACTTTCTAGAGTGACCTTCTTTTCTTCTTCTTCTATTACAAGTGAGATGAGAAAAGGTCGAAAATAGTCCCTTATTTTACATTAAGATTCAAACACATCCTTTAATTTTTACATGGAATAATAATAATCCCTTATATTTGTAATATTAGTGCACTTTTGATCCTCCACCAAACTAAATGTCACAAATTTTTGAAATGTTTTTTTTTGAAACACGAAGTAACACATTATTATTTACTCTGTGTGGAATGATAGTAGTAGCGAAAAAAGAAACTGCTCTCTGTGCTTTACCGAAAAAGAAAGTAACAAGAAATAAATGATTATCATATAGAAACGAAACTAGTAAATTAAATTGACGGAACTCTTACATTCCAATCAAGAAATATCAATTTGAAAGACATATATTTAAAAAAAAGTGTGTTTGTTAGGTTTAAATAATTACACGTAATTTAGACCTATTTAATCAATTTAATTAATCATGATATACTATTTGTGAAAAAGTCACAATCACAATAGAGAATTCAATAAGATGAAGAATGTTTGTTAATTATACTATAACCATATTAATATAATTCGGTTTAATCTTTTTTATGCTGTCGGATCACAGTTTTAAAAGACTATCCATATATCTGAACAATATGTGTATGGACGAAATCACTATCATATTTTCTGAGACTGGAGAGCAATTCTTTCCATTGTCGTCTGCTGACAACTAGAAATGACGAAGGACAAGTACTCATCAATTTCTTGCTTCCTCGTGCAATTATATTGGTGGTCTTGCAATGGAGCAGGCACTAAAGGCCTAATAGTAGATGGAAAAACAGCATCATCTCATTGTTCTGTCATACCTTAGACCAACCATTCACAAAAGCTTTTTGCACTTGGAATCAGCCTCAAAGCTGACAATACTGGTGCATATAAAATTCAACTTTGCAGCAGGGGAAAACAAAGTTGTTTCCATCAACTCATTTTGTCATCAAAGGTCAAGATAGGGTCCAATGTGCCAAATAATTTAGATATCATCTATGATTAAGTAGCGAAAACTTCTGGATATGCATTTACATTAAAAATGAATGTTCTTGAAACAATTAGATAAGGATTGCACGGCAAAGGGATTTCGCTTATTAAAGATAGACCGGTAAAAAAGAAAGTGTGGCTGGTTTTCCGGTCCTAATCATTTTATGATTGAAAGCTAGTTGTGCAAGTAGAAGCAATATGACATGATACAAAACAACTCATACAAGAATTGTCCATAAGCAGCTAACATAACAAAAACAGTTTACACCATATATATAAAATAAAACAGAAACTGGCTGAATAATGTTGCAATATCAGGTAGTCTCTGCTGTGAAAGATATTGATGCAGACAGAATTTCAGTGCCATAATACTAAAGATTCTCCAGAGTAGGAAGATGGTTTTAATTAAGATTACAAGCTAACCATGTCCAATTAATCAGACGACTCATCAATTTAACCAGACCTACCAATCCAACGTTTAAACGCAGTTCCTTTCAAAACACCATTTGAGTCTAACTTGGCCCTTACAATTGTGGGATCAGCAGGTCCTGGCAAGGTGAAATTGATGGTGAAGTGACCTAGAGGAAATATCCGTCGAGTTCTTCTGTTGAATACAGTTGGCGCCGTACTGCTTGTTCTTTCCCCAGCTCTTACAATCCCTTCTACCTTGACATTCCCATTAGGAAGAACAACAACTGACAAATTGCCTGCAATACAACTGTCCACTTGGTCATTTCTCTTAAATAAATAATAATATTTTCAGCATTATGAGTATCGGTTTTCTAATGCTTAAAACTTCTTCGAGTATAGATTTTTGGATAATACAACCTTTGTACTATTCGTAGTTGATATACAATAAACCCTTGAAGCAGATAAGCCAATTGTGGGGAAGGCTAGACTTAATAAGCCATAACTTCTAAGAAAGATTTCCTATCAAGGGAATCCGAACCAACTCTCTGGTTCCAGATCAGCCGTTCATTCAACACTGCTACAACCGGAGCACATACCTGTTGAATGGCAGGAGGGTTTTTCTAATTATGTTATTAACCTAGTTTTACAGGGAAGCACATGCAGATTTTCCCAAAAAGCAAAACTGTCGAGATAATTTCATTTTCTAACTTCTTTCTAGCTGTCTTTGCTGGTTTAAGTTCCAACTGATTCAAAAGTTTAATGTTGTTAGTGGCACTACTTTTAGGAGTCTTTTATGTTTCCAGTTAACTAGCTCTAGGAGTCCTAATTAGTTGATGTTAGTTAGTTAGCAGGTCATGGGTTAGTGCTAAACTAGTGGCCTATTTTTTCTCTAAGTTTGTTTCTTTCCAAGTTCTATTTAAAGACTAGTAATAGAAAAAGATCAAGTTTCTCTCTGTTAACATCTTATTCGAACAATAAGCATTGAATGATGGATAGAGATTATTACGAGTAAATTTTTCAATGTGTTATATAGAGAAGGAAACAAACTAACCAAGGCTTCTTGCAACAGCCGGTAGGACAACCTCAAACTTGTATGAAATTGCAGTTATAGTGATAGTCACTGTATCATTAGAATCTCCTTCTCTCCCCTCTCGGGCTGCTCCAGTCCGTATGACATGTGCGTTGAATGTAAATGGATATGCGATAATCATATTCAAGTTTTCAGTGTTTCCTTCGAAATTTCTTCCTGCAGATTGTAAAACTATAGTGTATTAAAACCTTGAACAATATGCATTGTTTGAATACTGGAAGAAGGAAGGAACTCAATTGGCAACTTAATATATGTACAATGTCGGTAAAAATAGAAGATTGGCGTATCGCACTACAAGTCACAGCGGCTGGATAACATTAATATACACGATATCTTAGGCATGCTATGAGTTAACATGCCAGTTCGAAGAATGGGGATTTAGCACAAAATTTTAAAGCACAGAAGTAAATGCCTTTTTTGCATACCTTGCTCTGCAGAAATGCAAAGCACTATTTTGGAACTCACAGAGGGTTCTACTGAGCAAAAGAAGATAAAAAGAACTAGGGATTTGGGAATCCAGTGAGGTTTTCAGTGAAACTCTGTACATGTAAATGGTTGAATCAGCTCTATGTCAAGAGTAGTCTTGTTAGTTTCTCAAGTTAGCAGCATTCATGCACTGTTCTCGAAGGTAGAACAGACATTAGCAATTCAGTTTACTAATCAGCACTTCATACGTTTCAAAGAGGATTTACATAATTAAGAATCATAATCTCATGCTTAATGTCTATAATTTAATGCTGAACTATGGTTTCTGTCTAATAACAACAACATTGCCTAGCCTTCTATATGATTCTGAATGTTGAACTGTTGTTTAGATCTTTCAAAAGCAGAAATCTAGTAGATGTCATTTTTCAAATAATGCCTACTTAAAGCAGCAAATAGACGCATTAAATGGTACTTCCAAAGATATAGATCCAAGATCAAAGTGGAAGAAACAAGTGATCCAGCTTTAATATATCTTTTGTTCTGCTTATACTCCTAATTTTAGACAAAGCTCATGTAATTTCATCACCCTATGCATTTTCCGGTCTGAATTCCGCTTTATACTAGTTCCCTCTCCACCAACTAGACATGTTAGACAAGAAACCTTAGATCATATACGTGGCATCATATAGCAACTGAAAAAGCCAAAAATGAGTTGAAATACAATTCCTAAAAAATGCCACAACTTACCATGGCTCCTCCTAGTGCTAAGAGATGATAGCAAAGAAACAGATCATAGGATAAGAAAGCCATCAAGCAAAAACTTTAAATAAAGAAGAACACAAATGCTTTTCATTGGTCAATCGCCAGAAACAAAAAAAAAATCAGCTTCTTCATCATGGCTAAGATGTAAGGAACATTACCTGATATCTAAAAGAATGAACCCTAGACCAAAATCTTTTCCAAAGTGTATCAAATGTCAATTAACAAGTGGAAAAAAATGAACTGAAAATCAAATCCTAAAATCTCCAAAAGTTAGCAAAGAAATAGTTCAAAATAGAATTGTATACCTTGCTCAGCAGAAACGGCAAAGCACAAATCTTAGTAAAGGAATGAACCAATTTATTGGAATTTTCAGAGGGTTATATTGACCAAAAGAAGCTAAAATGAATTAGGGATTACGAGAATCCAGTCAAGATTCAGTGAAATCTCTTTTACAAGGAATTGGTTGACTCATATTTGAGTCATGAGTAGTCTTGTCTATTCCTCAAGTTAGCAGCATTCATGCACTATTATAGAAAGTACAACAAACATTAATACTTCAACATACTAATCAGCACTTATCGTACGTTTCAAAGAGGATTTACTTACTATAGAATTGTAATCTCATGCTTAAGGTCTATAATTTACCCCCTTAGTATAACAGACCAAAACAGTTGATCAGATAAATGCTAAGAAAGCAAAAAGAGAAAACTCAAATTCAAAGGCAAGTGAGAATGAAGCACAAGGTAGAGTAAAGCAACTTAGTGAATTGAAGGAAAAAAAGAGCAGAACATACCTAGTAGAATTCACACAAAGAAGAGTGTCAAGTGAGCGTGCCCTTACTCTTATAGCAGCTGAGCAGAACATACCTAGTAGAATTCACACAAAGAAGAGTGTCAAGTGAGCGTGCCCTTACTCTTATAGCAGCTGAGCAGAACATACCTAGTAGAATTCACACAAAGAAGAGTGTCAAGTGAGTGTGCTCTTACCCATACAGCAGCTGATGAGGGCATGTGAAAGCAGGTGTTCCAGCTAGGACTGACATTACAAATCAACCTTGAGATGAAAACACACATCTCTGCTTCCCTTTAACTGTTTGAATCTGTCATGTATCTTTCTTTGCACATGACATAAAAATACTAAATGCCAATACTACTTTTCTAGGTAAAACAAAATCTAGTAGGACTCCTCAAATTCATTTTTGCATTTCTCCATACAGCAAATCCATTTCTACTTCTCATTTATTTTCTTCTGACAACATCCTGAAGAAGATAGCCTCTTCAGAATCAATCAAGAAGCAAACTTGAACAATATAAAATGCTCTTTTAGGTATTTTTTTCTTCAGAAAGTTAGGTTCCAATTATGAAAAAAAGATCATCATAAGTGGATTATTTCTTCATTTGGACCAAGATGAAATAGGGAACAATTTGAACTGTACTTGCTCTATTTACATGTCAAAACATGTCATTGTCTGAACCATACATAATCTACAAGTTTAGTAAACACAGCACATTAGCCATCAGTCCACCACTAATCATAACAAGAAATCCAAGAGCAGACAGCTTTCTGTGGTGGGTTCTGTCTTAAATGGCTGTTTACATGAACTACCAGCTACTGTTCGTATTTCATTACAACAGCTTCAAAAATGCCATCTGATCTGAAATTTGGTGAAAACAACCTCGGATCGACAGGCCCGGGCAAACTAAAGGAGACGGTGAAAGCACCAGATGGACATTGTTGCTGAATTTTCATATCAAAAACCCGAGAATATCTTGAGATGGTTCTCCCACCAGTTGATGTCACCCCCCGAATAAGGACCTTTCCATCTTTTTCAATCTCACAGTTGAACTCACCTGCAACAAAGGGTTAAAGTGTTCATAATCAGGGAAGTTTGTGAAACTATTTGCACCAATAGATACAGTCTATAGTAAAATCAGAAAACAGGATCAGTCAATACGGAGAGAAAGAACTTAGAGGGTATCAGCCAATCTCGTTTTCTGAGTGTTAGGCAGAGAAGTCTGACATACAAGAATTCTATCAGGATAACAGTTCTTCTATGATAATGTCATGATTGCTAGACATCAAAAAAAGAATTATATAAGGATCATAGACAGGCCAATACTGAGAGTAAATGCAGAAGCATCTCCGCATAATAATTGCCCATATATTTCTTTCTCAAATAGACATCACGAGGTAGCATTACAAACTTAACATAGGAATATGGTTGTTAGATTAATCTTTTTGTTTATAATGGACTACATCCCTGAATCAATCCTAGCTGAGTCTGCATTAGGAAAATGAACAAGTTACACATAGCAATTCCCATCTATTAGTTTTAATTTCTGTCAAAATGGTATCCTATCATAAGTGAAAACATTAAATGCACAACATTAAATTCATAGCAGACTCATCCGCATCCCATAACTGCAATCAGAGACATGCAGTATAATGAACTTCCCAATTCAAGCCATATTCCTCATATTCAGCATGCTTCCAACACTATATATTGTGACTGGATGTGGATTTCATTGCATGCAATATGATAAGTTCCTCGGCTGATGGTCAGTGGTAGAAAAAGATCAGCAACATAAATGTTATGTGATACTTCCATGAATATCTGTGGCACCATTGACTCACAAGGCCTTATTCATATAATAGAGTAAATCAGTCAAAGGGCAACCATATGCGATTGGTCAAAAGCACAAGCTTCATGAACTACTCTTGCTTAAGGTCCTTCTGCAGTTACAGCTTGGTAATATCAGTTCTGTAATATCTGATTCACATAGAATAATTACCAAGATCTCGGCTGACTAAGACCTTAAAGCAGATTAGCACATTCAAACAGATTACAGAAACGCAACAAGTAAAAGGTAAAGTAACAAACCAGGATCTTTCTTGACTCCAGGTAGAGCAATACGAAAATAGTAAGCAGATATGCTAACACCAATATCAACAACTCCAACAGGTGGTCCAGTTACTCCTTTGCATGCCGTTCCTGTCAAGATAGCAGGGGCCCCCGAGTTACATTCTTCCAAGTTGGGAAGAGGGAGAAGTGACATCATGCAAGGCCTGTCTACACCACTGGTCATTGTATCAGAATGGGGCCTCTTTTTCACACTGTCTTCCATCTTCATCAATGATGTACCATTTTCAGCAGAGTCTTCCCCATTCGATTTCTCCTTGGACTGCTTCCAAATTATTCTCTTAACCTTCTTTTCAGGATGTAAGCATTCCATGTTTGACATTTACTGACTTTCCATGTTCACCATGTCTTTCATCAGAAACATACTGTAAGCATTCAACAGTTATCCAACTTCCAAACTAATTCTGCCATCAAAAGAAGCAAGAAGAACTCAGGTAGGAAAAAGGTCAAAAAGAGCAACTATCATAAAAGGTTGAAACTGGAAAAAAGAAAGAACCCTAGGGCATGAAAAGAATTCAGAGAAATACTGTAATATGCAAGTTATACTACTTCATATAATCTATAAGCAAGTTTATTACAGAATATGCAAATACCTAGGAGAAGTGCTTTTAGTAGCTATATGCTATGGTAATACCCAGTGTCAAAAGGCAGAAAAATAAAGAAAAGAGAGATGAAGTGAGTTTAGTGACACGTTTAGCAGGAACTGACCCTGAACATAAGCAAGCTCTTAGTGTAAAGCATTAACCGAACCTCCAGGATCAACAGATGTTCTATAAGCTACCAAACCACTGAGCATTAGCAAGCTACTAAATGTAAAGCATTAATCAAATCTCCAGGATCAATGGATTTCCTATAAGCCATTAATCGCTGGTTTACACACATGTCACCAGCACATTGGTAGAGGAGGGATTCAAATAGAAGAAACTAACTCCCAGGCTGGTATCAACCTTACTAGCAGTTGAAAACATAAATTAGAAAAAAATTGGAGAGTTAAGTTAGTTCATGACATCATAATAGGCATCTACATTTACTGGCACTAACACAATAGGGAAATCAGTTATTTGTTCAATCCACATGCCTAGCCTGTGTGGGACAAAAACTACTTAGGTTTAAAAAAGGTCTAGTGTGCCATAGAGAATCGTATTTCTGGTTACATCATTCAATTGTAACGTTAACAAAATCAGCCTTGGTCGACTATCTATTACTGCAAGCATGAGCCACTTCTGGAAGCAATGTTCAAATCTCCCTATCATCAGCCAACTTCTCAAGGGCATCCAAAGGACCACGTTCAGCTAAAGAAATGAAATGCATTAATATGTTTAACCAACATATTTTACTTAGTAAAAATTTAAGCACAAAAGTAGAAAAGAAAAAAACTTCTCGTTCATTGTTCACATCAAATCAGGTAGTACTATTAGTTAGTTCTAATTCTTCCAAACAAGTGTTGGTTATGACATGCTATTTCCTTTACTTGATTTCTAGCATAATTAATTTGGTTCATAATGATCAACTGCAAATTTCATCCTAAGGTCAGCAACTGAATGATGAAAGGATGAACACATTCAACTACTTTAGTTTCTCTCCTTTTCCTTTTCCGAACGAAGCAACGAGATTAGCTAGAATAGCACATCCTAAACAAATTTCAAGGTATGAAACAACAAATGAAAACTGATCCTAGATAAAACTAAAGAAAGTTTATGCTTCCAACAAAGATCAATTGTGATTCTTGGAGCTTTATGTCAACCTGGCTATTCAGAAAAGCTTCATTTTTTCAAATAAGTCCAACTTGATAATTGAATTCTATATCTTGTCTTGAGAATTTTAATACGAGAAAGAACATAAATTGCATCCAATTAGTTAAAACAGAATTCAACTCAGTAACTTAACTACATACAAACAAAATTGCACAATACTGAATCAGTTTACAGAAAATCTAAAACATAGAGAAGAAGAAAACAAAGTTACACTAGAAACCTAAGCAAAACAGTAAGAGATTAACCCTATTCATTCAACACCGAGCAGAAAAGCTTTACACTTTATCTTGCAACAGCCATGTTTCATGCAACAACCTAAACCCATACACAAAATACAAAAGCAGAGAAAATGGACCAACCAAGAATCAAACTCCTCTTCACTCTTCAGACAAAATTGCATTGGCTTTTTCTTGATCTTTGATGTTCTTTAATGGAGGAGGTGAAAGATGATGTTACATTATGGGAGTACGTGTCAATTTTTAGAGAAACAGACTCGCAATTTTTTATTTTTTTGATAAATAAACAAGTGTTTTTTTTCCCTTTTTAAAAAAAGGCCCCGGACCCATAAACTATTTTTTAAATAATAAAATAAAAATCAAGTCTTTGCAACTAATAAAGCCAGAGGTATAAAAAGCAAAAAACCGTTGTCTTTCTCAGATCCAGGTAATGGGTTCTGGTTTCCCGATGGTCTCTCCGGCCACCTGAGGTTCTGGTCACTGCCTTCTACCTTCTATCTTGTGTGTGGAATTCTTGGTTTTGGTTTTTTGTTATGTTCCTTTTGCCTCTTTTCTTCTCACTGCCGGTCCTCTTCCTCAGCTCCATTTGTTCATTTTTGGTTCTGTTTCAGAGTCTCCTGATGTATGTGTTTTTGTTGCTTTTGATGCCCAAGTGTGCTCTTTTTTGCCTCTCTTACTTGACACTAGCTTCTAGGTGCTGTCTTGCTGCAAGTCCATTTATGTGCTGCTTTCGATTGATTCTCGACCTTGTCTTGCTGAAATTTCTTTAATATACTGACTAAGGTTTGGGATTTTACTGATTTCCATCGATTGTAGAGCAATAGAATGAGCATCCTAATACCACACACTGTTCCACCCTCGATAGATTCAGTACTGTCCCAGTGAGCTGGGTTACCTGTTTTTGCGCAAGCCTCCTTTTTGGCCGCTCTATGTTTATTTGTTTGTATCTTCCTTTAGCATTGTTCTGATTCTGTTTTTGTGTTTCATCCTGTGTTTTCTCCGTTTATGATATGCAAAGCTGTTGATGTTAAAAAATTCCTCATAGTTCTCCTCTCTTATGATTTGAGGATGAGATCATGAGAATATTTTTTATTAAATTGAGCACTCGAACTAAGTCAGACACTTGAACTAAGTCATGTTTCAATTGAGCACCTCAACTCCTAATAAAGTGTTTCAATTAGAAACGTTTGGTTCAAATTTCTGAAAAAAAATATTTTCATTAGTCTATTAGAGGTGAAAGGCTAAATTGTACTAGAAGATCCAGAACTATGCAGTGTTTCTCCAATACCATTTTGGACCTTGAACTGATTGATCTCCCCTCCAAGGAGCATAACTTGTTGCCTTTCTGTTATCTGTTTGAACGTGCTACTCTGCTTATGTTCTTAGGCAGCGGAGATCCTGGAAATTAGTTTATGTGAATCAGATACTAAAACTGATACCACAACTTTCTAACTGTCGAAGGACCTAAAGCAAGAGTAGTTCATGAAGCTTGTGCTTTGACCAACCCACTTGGTTGCTGTACGACTGATTTTCCTCTATTATTAGAATAAGTCCCTGTAAGTCTATTGTGCCACAGATATTCGTGGCAGTAGCGGCATAACATCTTATGCAGCTGAACTTTTTCTGCCACTGATCATCAGCAATGGAATACACATATGGTTTCATGTAAAAGTTCATGTTAAAATGAGGAAAATATTGAGTTGGAAGCATGCCGAATACGAGGAATATAGCTTGAATAGGGAAGTTCATTATGCTGCATGTCTCTGATTGCAGTTATGTGATGCGGATGAGTCTGCTATGAATTTAATGTTGTGCATTTAATGTTTTCACTGACAATAGTTGCTTCACTGTTGATAGGATACTATTTCGACAGAAATTAAAACTAGTAGATGGGAATTGCTCTGTGTAACTTGTTCATTTTCCTGATGCACACTCAACTAGGATTGTTGCATGGATGGAGTCCATTATAGACAAAAGGATTAATCCAACAACCATGTTCCTGTATTAAGTTTGTAATTGTCACGACCCGATTCCTCAAGTCATGATGACACCTACTATAACCCACCAGTAGGTAAGCCAACCCGTAACCCGTAACAACAAGTAATGGGTCTGAGGGTAGAAACTAAACAAGAGTAGGAAATTAACAATATAAACAGGCGGAATCAAACCAAAAACATATATACAAATAAAGATCCCTCCCAGAACCTGGAAGTCACCAGTACAGAGCTACTACAAAATGAGTATAAGTCCCAAAACTGGACAACAGAGACTGGACTGTCTC
>NW_006238958.1:2407840-2407986 GCF_000226075.1 Solanum tuberosum
ATAGAGAGGTCGTAGTCCTTCAGGAGCTCAATCCAACGACGCTGCCTCGAATTAAGATCTCTCTGGCTCATGATGTACTAAAGACAACTGTGATCAGTATAGATCTCGCATCGAACTCCATACAGGTAATGCCTCCAAATCTTAAG
>NW_006238958.1:2408824-2409061 GCF_000226075.1 Solanum tuberosum
AGCTGATCAAACAAATCATCAATACGAGGCATGGGGTAACGGTTCTTCACCGTCACCTTTTTCAGCTGCCTGTAATCAATACACAATCGCATAGTACCGTCCTTTTTCTTTACGAAGAGGACTGGGGCACCCCAAAGCGATACACTCGGACGGATAAACCCCTTACCTAAGAGATCCTTTAACTGAACACTGAGCTCCCTGAGCTCTGCAGGAGCCATCCGATATGGCGGAATAGAA
>NW_006238958.1:2414240-2475387 GCF_000226075.1 Solanum tuberosum
TTTTTCCTTCAACTTCAACATCAGATTGCTCCTTCATTTTGAGTCCAAATTAGGTGCTTCAAAAGGCAAACTTCAAGAGAATTTCGAGGGGAATCTAGCGGTGATCTCAAAAACGCGAGGAGAGGCTTCGTTTGAGGTAAGGAATTGATTTTAGCCACTGCCAGGGTGATTTCCGGATTGTATTGTTGTTCTGGGTTACGGGTTGGCTTACCTACTGGTGGGTTATAGTAGGTGCCATCATGACTTGAGGAATCGGGTCGTGACAGTAATGCTACCTCGTGATGTCTATTTGAGAAAGAAATATTTGGGCAATTATTAGGTGGAGATGCTTCTGAATTTACTCTCTCAATGTTGTCCTTGCTACGACTCTTATTTAGTTCTTTTTTCGATGTCTAGAAACCATGAAAACATCCTAGAAGAAATTGTTATCCTGATAATATTCTTGTATGTCATACTTCTCTGCCTAACACTCAGAAAATGAGATTGGCTGATGCCCTCTTAGATCTTGCTCTCCATACTAACTGAGCCTATTTTCTGATTTTACTACAGAAGTGTATCCATTGGTGCAAACACTTTCACAAACTTCTCTGATTATGGTGGTATCTTATCATATTTATTAAGTGAACTCCTTAACCCTTGTTGCAGGTGAGTTCAACTGTGAGATTGAAAAAGATGGAAAGGTCCTGATTCGAGGGGTGACATCAACTGGTGGAAGAACCGTTTCAAGATATTCTCAGGTCTTTGATATGAAAATCCAGCAACAATGTCCATGAGGAGCTTTCACTGTCTCCTTTAGTTTGCCCTGGGCCTGTCGATCCAAGGTTGTTTTCACCAAATTTCAGATCTGAGGGCATTTTTTAGGCTGTTGTGGTGAAGTACGACCCGGTAGGTCATGTGAACAACCATTTAAGCCAGACCCACCACAGAAAGCTCTTCTCAGTGGAGCCAATGTGCTGTGTGTACTAAACTTGTAGATAATGTTTTACCATGTAAATAGAGACAATTACAGTTCAAATGATTCCCTATTTTGTTTTGGATCACCAAAATAGCACTGAAAACTGAGGATAGTCAAGACAGGAAGTTGGAACCTAGTTTTCTGAAATCCACTTGCTAAGATTTTGTTTTTTTCATGGATAATGAAATCTACTTGAGCTTTGTCTTAAAATTAGGGTAGTGAAAATTGTGCTTAAATGGTGTTGAAATTGTGCTTAAATGGTGCTGAAATTGTGTTGAAAGGGTGCTGAAAATGAACTAATTTATAGCTGCATTAGCTGCTGAAAAACAGCCAAAATGCACCTATTTCGCACGCAATTGCTGCTGCATTATGTGCTGAAATGCAGTCAATATAGCACTGAAATGATTTTGTTTTGGATCACCAAAATAGCACTGAAAACTAAGGATAGTAAAGACAGGAAGTTGGAACCTAGTTTTCTGGTTTTTTTCTTTTTGTCATGATAGGAACCTATTGTCCTGAAATCCACTTGCTAAATTGGAACCTAGTTTTCTGAAGATAAGCGAAAAGGCATATTGTCCAAAATTGCTTCTTGTTTTGTTCTGCGAAAGCTGTCTTCTTCAGAATGCTGTTAGAAGAAAATAAATGAAAAGAAAAATTACACATGGACACTTCCAGCGGTATGTATAACATGAAAAGGTTGAAACTTGAAACTCAGTAAGGTTCTTTTCTTTGGAAGTTATTATCCCATAATTTTCCATTTTTCTCTTAAAATTTTTGTTGCTCGGATCTAACACTTTTTGCTTTGTTATCACTTATCTGATACAGGTTGCAAAGGGTTTTGGTCTAGAGTTCATTCTTTTATATATCAGGTAGATTTCCTTACATTTTAGCCTTGATAAAGAAGCTGATAAAGTCTCTGGCGGATTGACCAATGAAGAGCATTTGTGTTCTTCTTTGTTTTAATTTTTTGCTTTATGGCTTTCTTATCCTATAATCTGTTTCTTGTGCTGAAAGGGTGCTGAAAATGAACTAATTTATAGCTGCTGAAAAAACAGCCGAAATGCACCTATTTCGCACGAAATTGCTGCTGCATTATGTGCTGAAATGCAGCCAATATAGCACTGAAAACTGAGGATAGTAGAGACAGGAAGTTGGAACTTCGTTTTCTGGTTTTTTTTTTGTCATGATAGGAACCTGTTGTCCTGTAATCCACTTGCTAAATTGGTCCAAATGAAGACATAATACACTTTAGATGATTTTTTCCCCATGATTGGAACCTAATTTCTAAAGAAAAAAATATATTTAAAAGAGCGTTTCATATGGTCCAAGATTGGTTGTTGATTTATTCTGAGGAGGCTGTCTTCTACAGGATGTTGTTGGAAGAAAATAAACGAAAAGTAGAAATGGATTTGTTGTGTGAAGAAATGGAAAAAATCATTTAATGAGTCCCACTAGTTTTTGGCTTACCTAGAAAAATAGTAGAGAAAATGGTCTAAACCCCAACCTATACCCAAAATCCCAACTTCACGGGTGCTTTATCACCCCCTAAACATTTTATTTGTCTATTTACTACACACTTGAGTGCTGCCCTGTCCACATAGACCAAATAAATTGTCTCGCGTGTTTGCACGCACGGGTCCCCACCCACTTCAACCCCCAATTCTTGTTTTTTTCTCCATTTCCCTCCTAAAAACGTTAGAAACCCCAAAGAGAAGCTTTTCATCTCCTTCTCTCCATTTGAATCAAAGCATTTTTGTGTGTATTTTCAACTTGATTACGTAGTTTATCAACTGATTTAGTGAAGGTTAGTTCTTTGTCCCTTATTTCGAGTTTGTGCTTTATTAGGGTTTCTGTTAATTCGTTAAATTAAGAGCAACATTGTGTGAAATATTATGTCTGATTCATCCATACAAAGCGTATTCAAGTTTTCATTCACCATTTTTAACGAATTTCAAGTAAATTCAAAATTCAAATTAGAGACTCTAAATAAGAAATTAGAGCAGATTACAAGATTTAAAGTAGAAATGAAAATAAAAAACTAAAACCTACCTTAAATTGAAATAAAATCGTGAAATTTTTAAAAAAGGAACAAGGGTTAATGGTGGGAAAGAAGGAAAAATGGTTTATTTAACTTGGGGAAGATGACCGTTGGAGAAGTACACTTTTTTTCGTCAAAATTTAAGGCTATTGCCTCTTCTCACTCGCCTAGAGGAGGTGTTCTCACCTCCTATGACAGGTCAGCACTCAAGTGTGTAGTAAATAGACAAATAATATGTTAGGGGGGTGATAGGACACCCGTAAAGTTGGAGTGTGTAGTTGGGATTTCGGGTATAGGTTGGGTGGGGGGGGGGGGGGGGAGGTTTTTAGGACCGATTTTCTCAAAAATAGTATTGGCATTTAGTAGTATGATGTCATGTCCAAAGAAAGATGCATTACAGATTCAAACAGCCTAATGGCAGCAGAGATGTGTGTTCTCATCTTAAGGTTGATTTGTAACGTCAGACCTAGCTGGAACACTGCTTTTCCATGTCCTCATCAGCTCCTGTAAGAATAAGGAGACACTCACTTTGAGTGAATTCTGCTCTTTTCTCCTTCAGTTCACTGGGGGTTCGTTTGGTTCGCGAACAAAGTTATCACAGGATTATAGTTTTGGATTATAATCCTGGGACTAATTTATCCTGGGGATGCTGACAATTGTGCTTAAATGGTGCTGAAAATGAACTAATTTATAGCTGCTGAAGGAACAGCCAAAATGCACCTATTTTGCAGGCTTTTATGTGCTGGAATGCAGCCAAAAGCACCTGCACAGCTTTAAACTAATTTCTTATGGAGGATTCGACACATAACCAGAAGAGGAGTTGGAGCAACATAGCTTAAAACTAATTTCTTTATATATCTTTTCAGAGTCTTGGGGGTTAGTCTTGTGGGAGAAAATGGAATTGTTGTATGATGAAATAGAAAAATAAATTTAATGAGTACTACTAGTGTTTGGTTTACCTAGTAGTTTCATCTTGTGTCCTAATAAAGATACATAACAGATTGAAGCAGCTAAATGGAGGAAGAAGAGATGTCTGTTTTTATTCGATGTGGCAATTTATAACGTCAGTCCTAGCTGGAACACCTGCTTTCCCATGCCCTCATCAGCTGCTACAAGGCACCTCACTTGACACTCTTCTTTGTGTGAATCCTTCTTTGAAGAAGTCGACGGATATATTTCCTCAAGGTCAGTTCACTTTGTAGTAACCAAGTTACACTCAAATGGTGTTGCTGTCGTCTCATTAGAATGATTGCCCGCCCAAGTTGTCTGATTCTGCCAGTTTCTGTTGCAGTTTATATAGTGTAACTTAGTGCTGAATTTTGTTTGTTAAGTTAATTACTTGATTATGGATCATTCAATGAAATTCTTGATAAATTAGTTGCCCATACTTGATTATGTAAGCCATATTTCCAGAACAACTAAAAATAATTGAAAACTAGATATGTTTTGTTAACTTTCAGTCTTCACAATGGTTGATTGATGAGTTGTTGTTTTTTAACATTTGAAATTGAGTTAATTAGATTAAATACCCATTTTCTAACATAAACAATCAACAAATAACGTACGATCGATCGATGTCATCATGTGGACCAATAATATGGTTTTTCTTTTTCAAGAAGAGTAGTGAGGGAAAGCAAATGAATTAAACCTTCAACTGAAAATGAGATTGTAGTATTTCAAATTTGATTTTTGAGCAAAGCAAATGTTGAAATTCCCGAGGATATGCCAGAATTAGTGATCAAGAAATTAAAGGAGAAACATTGTCCAAAAGAAGTGATAAAGAGATTCAAACATATTTTTCAAAACGTTCAATTTATTATATTCAAAGAATTACTTATATAATAAAAACAAAAGAGAAAGTATATAAATATAATACTACTATCGAGTAATCCCCACACATATCTAGCTTCTTGAGATGCATAGAAAAATACAATGGGATCTTCTGTCTTCCTGCACATATAGCTTTTGTCTTGTTCCCTTATCTTTGGACATGACCAGTTTGACATATCTTTTCAAAATCAATTGTTTAAGGTTTAGCAATCCCATGTTTTAGTTTGTTGGAAATTATAGATGAACATTTCATTTGGTTGCTGATAATTAGAGTTATACATGTATAAGTAATATAGAGTTTCATACATAAATAACTATCGATCAAACGACTTGTTATTGTTTATTAATTGTATCCTAAGTAAAATCATAACAACTAAGAGAAACAGCTGCGCTAAGTAATAAAACTTGGCCCTCCTAATTAATTTATTAGCTTAGACCGGCTAGGTAGCTTTAAATTTTAATTTCATTTCCTCTTTTTGTTCAAGAAACCATACCATATGTAGGTTAATAATTAATTAAAAAAGATAAATCACATAGCTAATTTTTCTTTTTTTCTAGATGTAGGTAGAGAAAAAGCAAAGTTGGACTCGTCAAAGGCTAATCATTGGGAATGATTCTTAACTAACGCCCACATTGCTTTTATGCACATTATCAAAGAAAGAGGGGACCTTTGAAGCTAGCTCGACCTGCCTTCACCATACTACCAACTTATACTATTATGTTGCTAACTTTTGATCTCTTTGTTTGGGATAACTTATTTATATCATAGTGATGGGATAAGTTATCCCTGAATAATTAATCATGGGATAGCTTATTTCCAACCAAACGGAACCAACAAAATAAGAAATTAAAAGGTGTGATTTGGATGTGGATGAGAGTAGATTTCTTGTTAAATGGTTTTCCTTGCAATCTACTGATCCTTTTAATAAAGCACAAAAAAAAAAAGCAGATCATTCCCATCACCAAGATTCACTTTGATGTTTATTCCCCTTAGCTACTTTTGTCTACATATATATATGTTACCTCTCTTGCAAATTGTTTTATCCATTATTCTTCTTCCTTTGTGCCATTTTCCAGCACACACACACTACTTCCTCACTCTATCATTCCACCTTGTTTGTTGCTTAATTAGTCACTCCATCGATCATGAACATGGAGGTTTGTACACTCACTTATCATCTTTCTAATTTCCAGTTGTTCCTTTACAATATATCAAAGGTCGATTCGATCCAATAATATTTAGTACCTAACACATTAGACACTTGAAATTACTAATATTTTTGAGTTTGTTTTGTGGCATGCAGACAGTTGAATTGAAGGTAGAGATGGTTGGAATACATGAGAAAAGAGTGAGGAAATGTCTCTCTAAATTAAAAGGTAATCATTAATTATATATTAAATATGTTATAATTAAATTTGAGATATTGATATGTGTTTAATTATGATGCAGGAATAGATAAAGTAGAAGTGGAAGGGAAGAGTGAGAAAGTGGTTGTGATGGGGTATGCACACAAAAACAGAATACTAAAAGCAATAAGGAGAAGTGGTCTTAAAGCTGATTTTTGGTCACCTCAAAATGAACTTCTTCAAGCTTACGCTGCTTCTTACTCTTCTAATTTCACTTTTAACAAATTCTCCTTCTTTAATTGAATGAATACCAAATTTGTTCTCTTAATTAATTTCCTCAACATAGTGTATACAATGGAAGAGTTTTCGATTCAGTTTGATGCATGTACTCTTTGTTACATAATCTTGTAGGTGGATGATCAGTTCTTGAGTAATTTGTGAAAGATTTTAAGTAATGCATGCATTTGGATTTGCACAATATATAAAAACACATAATAAGGTCTTTCACTCTGTAGACATTGAAATTTTGTTGGACTCTGTTAAAATATGTATTCAATTCCAATTAGAATTCTTGGAGGCTAAACCCTAAACCCTACTTCATGCCTATATAAAGGGTACTATATTCCCTTGGAAAGATATCTCAATATATTCCATAAAATTTATGGAATATTCATATAGAGATCAAATCTAAATCATCCTAGTTCGAGAAATACGCTACTAACGGCCTCGAATCGTGGATAAATCTTAGGAGAGTAGAATCAAGGGAGGAACAGAATTGTACCCGCAATCTTTATCAATGAAGTTGTGTTTCTTCTTATTTTATTGTGATTGCAATTTATTTTCTTTCACTTTAAAATTTGTTACAAACACACTCGTCAAAAGATCAAACTAATGTTAGAATGATCAAACTCAAAATCTTTAATTAACGATTCTAACTTTATTTAAAATTAAAAGTATTTGAAGACGAAACAGTGATGAGTAGATTTCATTGTTGGACGTGACACATTTTATAGTCAAAATTTCTGTATAATGAGATATTGTAGGACAAAATAATATTATAAAAATATATATAATAAAGTGAATAAGGTATAACATAACATAAAAACTTGATTTTAATATTTTGTTCAATACGTGAGAGCAACGAGTAATGGGATAGTGGCTCCCATGATCGATAAATAAATGATTAATTAATTAGCACCCAAGAAACATGGTTTTTAGATCTTCAAAAAAACTTATAAAGAATTTACTATTAATTTTACATTATCACTTTTAAATTGTAAATACTACTCTAACAAGTTGTTTTTAATGTTGTTGATTCATCAGTTATGTGATAAGGTTATTTTTAATTCATTATAAAATGATAACACAAACTTATGAGTAATTTTAATTATTATTACTTTTTTAGAATTTATGGGTATAAATTATATGTTTTTTTTTGTTGAAAAAAATGAAGTATTTCTTCCAAAATCTAGACATTATAAAAGTTCACCCAAAAATAACTTACCAAAAAATACTACCTTCGTTCACTTTTAATTGTTATAGTTTTCTTTTTGGGAAAATGCATAAGTACCCCAACTTATGCTCGAAATTCCAGAGACACACTTATACTATACTAAGGTCCTATTACCCTCAAACTTATTTTATAAATAATTTTTTATCCATTTTTAACCTAAGTGACATGATAATTAAAAGTGGATAGCGAAAGTAATTAAAAATTTATAGTGAAACGCTAGGTAAATAAGTTTGAAAAAATTGATAATGTAAATTATTTGGAATACAATAGAGCAAATCTATCCATAAAATGGGGGTGAGCAGGTCAAGTAGTACTACTGTGTTGTCGTTCCGAAAGAGGAAAAACTTTGTTAGATTTTGGGGAAACGTAGGAGTAGCAGTATAGTAGGGGGAAGAAAAATGCATCTGAGCGAAAACGAAGGGATAGAAAACTACAGTTTCGTGGTTACAGGTGGACTGGGCTTTATAGGCGCCGCACTTTGTCTTGAACTGGTCAGAAGGGGTGCTCGTCTTGTTAAAGCATTTGATCTTAGAACCCATTCTCCTTGGTCATCTCAACTCACTCAATATGGGGTTCACCTCATCCAAGGTATCCCCTTTTCGACATTTCCTCTTCTTTGATTAAAACAGTCAACTTTTGTCATTCAATTTGGAAATTCACATTTTGTATTGGGTTGACTGATGATTCTTGCTCAAAATATTCCCCCTTTCTGTTTGCTTCTCTATTTATCCTGTAATTCAACATTGGTTTCATTTGGCGGACTAAAATCCCAATTACGATCTATACAAGTAACAAAAGGATCATGAGTTAGTGCTTTATTTGGTGAGACATATATAGTTGATTCATTGATTGATTATTAAGGAATTTGTCTGTGTTTAGAAATTGATAACTAGTTTATAGTCCTCTTGTTATGATTGCGGAAACTGATGATACAGTATTTACACCGAGTCCTTTCTGCAGCTACTCAATTTGCTTGGTTTTCAAATTTCAGGGGATATAACAAACAAACAACATGTCCAGAAAGCGCTACGAGGGTCAGATTGTGTTTTCCATCTTGCTTCCTATGGCATGTCGGGGAAAGAGATGCTCCAATATAGTCGTGTTGATGAGGTTAATATTAATGGAACCTGCCACATTATTGATGCTTGCCTTGACCATCAGATTAAGAGGCTTGTGTATGTCAGCACACCTAATGTTGTTTATGGTGGTAAGGAAATTGTTAATGGCAATGAGAATCTACCTTATTTCCCAATAGATGACCATGTTGATCCATATGGACGAAGCAAATCCATTGCTGAACAATTGGTCCTAAAGAGTAACGGTCGTCCCTTCACGTAAGTTATCTTTACAGGAACATTTCATTCACAATCCACCGTAATATATCCTGCAAATGTATGCTATAGAGAGCTTTACTCCCTCTTTATACAATGTAATAGAAACTAGACATATAAGGCATCCCCTTTCCCTTAGATGCATTATAAGTTTTGACTCTTTTTTATATTTCCCTCAGGATTGACCTATCATGCTGTACCATATGCTACATACTATAGAAAATAGCTAGATGTCTAGACTGAATAGTTGCATTTGCAAGATTGTTTTTAACTGGAAGATAAGTTTCCTTTTGATAGAAAAAACAAAATGAGCAAAATCTCATCGGCTTTCCTTTGCCAGTGCAAACATTTTTTAATCAGTTTCTGCTAGTGCAAACATGTATGACAAAAAGCTGCCAAAACCCTTTGTAGTGATGCTAGTAACCCCTCAATAGCTGTTTGGCCTTTTCAGGCCTGTGTGTGTATACGTATATTTATGATTGTTCACAGCAAGAACTGCTACTTGATGTTGTATTGACATAATTTATATGGTTGCTTTCTCTCTTCTCGGCATGTATGTTCATTGCACAGTAAGAAGAATGGCAAATGCCTTTACACCTGCGCAATTCGTCCAGCTGCTATATATGGTCCAGGTGAAGAAAGGCACCTGCCGAGGATCATAACTCTTACAAAGCTAGGTCTGTTTCCCTTTAAAATCGGTTCACCAAATGTAAAATCAGATTGGGTGTACGTCGACGATCTTGTATTGGCGCTTTTATTGGCTAGCATGGGACTTTTGGATGACATCCCTGGCAGAGAAGGGCTTCCAATTGCTGCTGGTCAACCTTATTTTATATCAGATGGTAAATACTCGTTGGCTTATATTTGTTGTGTAGGAATGTGGAATCTTGTTTCGGACCAAGTAGAGGTGTAATTACTAATTTCTAATTAAGATTATTTTTTTAGGATTCTCCAAAGACCTAAGAATCTAATTGCTTATCAGAGTAAAAAATGTTTCTATAAGCAGAGCAGTTTTTACTTGTTACTTACTGCATGTCTGCATCACCTTCCTTCATCAATGATCTTCTGTTGCAGGTTCTCCCATCAACAGTTTCGAGTTCCTTCGCCCTTTACTGAAAAGCCTGGATTATGATCTACCAAAGACATCACTAGCTGTCTCTCATGCTCTTCTTCTGGGAAAAATTTTCTGGGCTTTCTACTCCTTTCTGTATCCTTGGTTGAATAGTAGGTGGCTTCCTCAACCTCTGATCCTTCCTACTGAAGTCTACAAGGTTAGTGCTTCATATTTGAATCTATTTTTGCTTCTTTTATTCAAATGAATAGGCTTCACTGGCATTATCAAAAACCAGTTTTATATACTACATATCTTTCCACCGGCTTTTACTCAGTTTATGACATTTCTTACTACTGTGGAATTGGATAATATATCTATAACTCGTGCATATCTACTTGGGCAAATGTACCAGATTCTTTTTTCTTTTTGTTACGAAGATGGTCTTTATTGGTCAAAAACTGTCAAATGGTTAAATACCTTAATTGTTTGACCTTGCATCAAGACTTGTTCCCTTAAGTCAGTACTTCTCCTTGTTCACACCTGTATTGACACCAGACGTTCAATTTTGTCCAGCAATAGTGAACTCTCTCTGGTCATGGACACAACATTTTTCTCTACAATTGTATAAGAGGTAGAATTCTAGTTGATATTTGGTTTTCTGCTTGTGCTAGGTTGGTGTCACTCATTACTTTTCTTTCCTAAAAGCAAAAGAGGAACTTGGGTACGTCCCAATGGTGAGTTCTAAGGAGGGCATGGCTGCAACTATTGCATATTGGCAAGAAAGAAAACGGAGGAGTTTGGACGGACCTACAATATGGGCATGGCTGTTTTGTGTGATTGGAATGTCGGCGCTGTTTGCTGCTGCATATCTGCCCGACTATGGACCCATTCCCTTTATTAGAGCAGTTCACCTCTTCTTCTTTCGCTCTATGTTGGCATTGAAAGTGATTTTTGTTCTAGCGGCTGCTGCACACGTAGGTGAAGCTATATATGCATGGAATGTTGCAAAAACAATAGATCCTGCAAATGCAAGAGGGTGGTTTTGGCAGACATTTGCTTTGGGGATATTTTCCCTACGATTACTTCTGAAGAGAGCTAAAAAGTAGGATTACCATATTTCTTACTTGTCTCTTAACTATGAAGCATGTAATTGCAATCACATCAAAGTTGAGACATAATGACAACTTGTCAGTACTCAAGTTTTTTCTCCTTGTTTTTGGTCTCAGCAAACTATCTTTGTTTTTTTGGTATAATAAACGAGTTCAACTTCTCATCCTGATCTTGTACTCGTTGATTCCTTGCATCTCTTGGAAAGGATTGTCCGCATCAAACAAGATGTTTTATTGTAAACCACTGCATTACTTGACCAACCTAGCTCTACGTAGTGCAGTGGCTAACCGCTTAATTGATGCGATGCGGTCAATCCTGTCCAGAGGTGCATTACGAGGTGCGTCTCTGACCAGCCGGACACGAACTTCCTCCTCGATGAAGCCATAGATCGGATTATTTCTATAGAAAGTCATTTATTTATTTGGTCAAAAGTTAGATATTTATAACCCAAACTGTGTCAGAATTTTGGAAAGTTATTTATTTATTTGGTCAAAATTTATTTAGATATAGAATGGACAAATGAAAGTGTATTAATAACCAAAAAGATGTAAGAATTTTGGAAGGGAAAAAGCATAAGTACCCTCAGCTTATGCCCAAAATTTCTGAGACACACATAATATTTACTAAGGTCCTATTACCTCCTCGAACTTATTTTATATATAATTTTTCACCCCTTTTCGACCTACGTGGCACTATCCTTGAAAAAATTGTCAGCACGCGCTGGGCCACAAGATAGTGTCACGTAGGCCGAAAAGGGGTAGAAAATTATATATAAAATAAGTTCGGAGGGGTAATAGGACCTTAGTAAAGGTTAGGTGTGTCTCTGAGATTTCGAACATAGATTGGGGGGTACTTATGCATTTTCCCAATTTTGAAAAGTTATTTATTTGTTTTGTGAAAATTTAGTTATATAATGGACAAATGAAAGTCTATTTATTACCAAAAAAATGTCAGAACCTTAGAAAGTTATTTATTTTTAAAATCATATCATATATTTATATAAAATAAAATACTAGACCCGCCTACGTAAATTTATTTATTTCCAAAAATACCCTTTTCCTTTCATGAAAGATGCGACTTTTATGAAAAGTTGTAACTTTTATGAACAATTGCGACTTTTATGAACAGTTGCAATTTTTATGAAAAATTGTGACTTTTATGAAAGGTTGTGACCTTTCTAAAGGGTTGTAACTTTTTCAAAGAGTTGTGACATTTCTGATAAGACACAATAAGCATTTGTTCACACTACCTTTTTTGTCTATAAATAAAGGGAATTCCTCTCATTTTAAAACAACGAAAATTCTGAACTTCTTCTTCTTTTACACAATTCAATGTGTACTTTGCTCCTATTGAGTGGCTCATTGACACCATTGATTTTGTATCAATACACTTGTCAATAGAATCGTTTCATCCTGAGAGGATCTATTTCTTTAAATCTCGGGTACTAGGGGGAAATAATTTTCTTAAGGGGGCATTGTGCAGTCAGTGGGCTCAATTTTTTCCTTTTTGTTTCATTTTATTGTTATAGATCCTGGTATATTTTTTAGGGAAAATGGTCTGAAATATATTCGAACTTTGATCGAAATTGCAATAACGATACCAAACTTTGGAAATGACATTTTATCCCTACACTATTTAATAGTGTATTTTAAAGGTATATATATGTTCACGTGGATATCATAAATATTGCATAATTATAAATAATAACGTGTCCACGTGGGTACATATATACCTTTTAAATACACTATTAAATAGTGTAGATAATAAAATGTCCTTCATAAAATTTGATAGCGTAACAACAATTTCGGTCAAAGTTGGAGTATAGTTGCCCCTAAAAGAATGTGTAGCAACAAACATAGTCGCTACTAATACCTATAATAGCCGCCACTAATAGTTTGTTTTAGTGGCAACAGTAGTCGCTGCTAATACCTATAATAGTCGCCACTAAAACTATATATTTTAGTGGCAACATTTGTCACTGCTAATGCCTATAATAGTCGCCACTAAAAGAATGTTTTAGTGGCGGCATAAGTCGCTGCAAATACCTATAATAGTTGCCACTAAAAATAATGTTTTAGTGACAAGATTAATCGCCGCTAATGCCTATAATAGTCGCCACTAAAAGAATGTTTTAGTGGCGGCATAAGTCGCCTCAAATACCTATAATAGTTGCCACTAAAAATAATGTTTTAGTGACAAGATTAATCGCCACTAATGCATATAATAGTCGCCACTAAAAGTATATTTTTAGTGGCAACATTAGTCGCTGCTAATACCTATAATAGTCGCCACTAAAAGAATGTTTTAGTGGTAACATTAATTGCTGCTAATACCTATAATAGTCGCCACTAAAAGTATGTTTTAGTAGCAACATTAGTCACTGCTAAAAGAATGGTTTGTTTTAGTGACAAGATCTCACTTGGACAAAACTTTCATCTTTTTAATGTTTTTCTTTTTTTCCTTTTCATTCAACTCTTCTAAATATTTTTTGGTGTGAGTTATGACTATTTTTTACAAGCTTAATTTGAAGAATATGAAGCAAACCTGGTCTAAACAAAAGTAATATCTTAAGCTACAAAAGATATGTCTATTAACATAGATTTTTTGTCCTTTATGTCCCAAGTTATTGTTGAGCATTTGAGTTATTTATGTTAGACTCATTTTTAATTTTTTAAGGTTAAAGAATATTTCTTTAACATGAGTCTAGAATCCAACATTTTGATCTACTTGAACTTTCATAATGCAACAATTCTATATGCATATTTTTGAAAAAGTCGTAAAGTTGCATTGACGAAATATCTAGAAGGGTCTTCAAAGCAGTAGTTTAATGAAGAATTACTTTCTAAAATGGTCAACAATATTATTTTGCTGTTGTTTCAAATTCATTTTTCTCCTATAAATTTCGTTAGAGTAACAAAGTAACAATAACGAAAAACAATGAACATTTGACCTCAGACAAGTAGATTGTCTCTAAAAAAAATTATTTATGTTGTTGTGGTGTACATTTTTAACGGTCTTAACTTATTTATAACTAATATTGATAATCGAAAACTTTTACATAATTTTTTTTTTCACAAGGAGTTATTCTAAATTATCAGATTCTATATTTATTTTTTTTATCTTTTTCATATACAAAAAAATAGAAAAAGTTATGTTTAATCGCTACATAAAAACATCACTCAGTTTTAACAAGACAATTATATCATCAAACATATATTATGATAAATTATGTAAAAGATAAAAATGATAGATATGAAGATATTTTTAATCATTCATTATATATTTACAATTATTATCAGATTCTATATTTATTTTTTTTATCTTTTTCATATACAAAAAAATAGAAAAAGTTATGTTTAATCGCTACATAAAAACATCACTCAATTTTAACAACACAATTATATCATCAAACATATATTATGATAAATTATGTAAAAGATAAAAATGATTAGATCTCAAGATATTTTTAATCATTCAATATATATTTACAATTCTTTAGATATGTAATAATGTCAAATCATTTAATTTCTGTTGAAATGGTTTTAAAACCTACTACAATTTACTTTTTTTTTCTTATAACAATCGATTATTGAAAAAGTTGTTCAAAAGTTTAGAAAGATAATTTATGCCCGCGCAAAGCGCGGGTAAATTACCTAGTTAAGATATATAATAGACCAATCAAAGTCTATTTATTACCAAATATATGTCAGAATTTCGGGAAGTTATTTATTTATTAGGTGCTAATATAAATACTTAATTAAATTTTAGTAATAAAAATATATGTATTTATCGGTTTTGCATAAATAAGTAAATCTTTTTATACGCACCAAAAATCAATGAAAGTGAAGGTAAGGTTATAATTATTCTATTATAGGATTTTGAATCTATTCTAAATTCGTTAGTAAATAAATGGTAAAGGTAAGCCTATAATTGTTCTACTATAAAATCTTGAGTCAATTCTAAAATCTTTAGCATGTAAATAATAAAGATAATTTTTTTAAAAAAAATACTAGTAAAGCGAAACTAATATAATTGTTTTGCTATAAAAATTTTAGATTCAAACCAAATTTAATTTTATGTAACATATTGTATCTTGAAGTTATATTAAAGCCATCAAACATACTTTTCTTATATTTCTACTCTCTTAGTTTTTCATTTATTTTCTTAGCAAGAAGTGAGTTTTTCAATTTGAATAGTTGTTGATTCATTAATCTAATGGTCTATTTGTAATGAACAAAGTTCTTTGGCTTCTTTTGAACTAAACAAAATTTTAAATATTCTTTTCATCATATATCTATCTATATTATATTAAAAGCATAAATATCTTTTAAAATGTTGAATAAAGTTTATACACTCCAATAAAATTTCTACAATAGATAAAACTACAATTTACAATATTGATTCCTAAAATATATGAAAAAAATCGTGATAAAATAAGATTTTTGAAAAATTTAAGACTCCTACAATATATGATAAATAGAAAATATATGGTAAGAAGTGTACGTAAAAATTAAGAGTTTCTAATATATATATATATATATGCGAAGAACTGCTACAATAATATGTATCACTTTTAGTGCATATGGTGTTGTTGAAACAGATTGACGTGACGAACAAAATTTGTTCACTGAAATCGATATGAAAAAGGAAATTAAAAGGAATGAAAACACCAATCTATTTATTAATCAGAAGAAATGGATACATGAAGCTAGAAAATGCATTTTAAAAAAAACAATATCCTTCACAAAGGTATTGCATTATGAGTTTCCACTATTAGAAAAACACAACAAAATGTAAACTACAAGCTCTGACAGAGGGGAATATAAAATGTAAGACATGAAACATAATTCCTGAATACAAAATATATATGATTCCTCTGAATGCTTATCATAACTTATAAATTGTACTAGATTGGTGATGAGCAACTAATTAATTAAGAGAATTTATCGTTCTTGTATCACCTCCTCGATCTCCAATAATGATTTGTCCAGCTAGCATTGATATGATGATGACGACTAGGATTCCTCTGAAGTAACAATCCTAACAGTAACCTAAAAAAAAGGAGTTAACGACAACAGCTAGCACTACAATAATCCACATTGTTAAGGATACAAATTAATTAAATGCAGGCGAACCTGAACTGGTGATGCAGCAGTTAGTGCACCCGCCACACGACCTTTAAAAGATATTCCATAATCTGTTGCTAAAGATATGTATAATCTACCTGTCACGCGGAGCTGACCTTCAACTTCATCGGACTTGAAGGAACCAGATAGAGACACTATATTATAAAGTCCCTAAGGCAAATAATATATAATAATAGAGGTAATCAATTCAATGCATTTTTGTATTCGGAAGAGTAAATTAAAACAAATGCATTTGGAAGAATTAATTAATTAAACCTCATGTGTTTCAATCTCTGTTGGTCTTCTAGTAATTATCACTTTGGCTATTTTGCCGGTTGCAGACAGTATGTTAACAGACTTTGGTCCATCCTTAGCAAGGGAAACGATTTTTTCAGCCACATCCTGAAAAAAACAGATTGTAGTAAAATGACGTACGTAAATTAATAGTATCTGAAAATTCATTACCTCTCCAGTTTCGACAACGATAACATGTTGGGTAGCCACACGATGAATGACTTGTTCAAGATTGTTTTTTATTGAACTTTCGCTCTTGTCAGTCTGTGACAAGTCACCAGCAGCAGCATCTAGGTCTTTTTTGCTTGGAATTTCGCTCTTGGACAACCCGTCATTGGCAGCGGTTGTCAGTGGGGGAGCAGCAACATCTAGGTCATTCTGTGATAATTCAGCAGAACCCTCTGGCAGTGGGGGATCAGTAGCAGCATTTAGGTCGAGTTTGGTTGGACTCTGTGTCTTATCATTTTGTGACAACTCAACATCTAGTAGTGAGGGAGTAGCAGCATCCAAGTCCAGTTTAGTTGGACTTTCTGTCTTATCATCAGCATTGGGCAATGTAGAAAACATTGATTTGGTTAGAATTGATGCATCAACAAGGTAGGTATAGGTGTGATCCTCAGTGTCGAATATCGGCAAGGAATGAGGAATTGGCTCCTCGAAGAAGTCATAAATCGGATTATCAATCACCGGATTCGAAAGTATCCATTTCCTACTCCAATCCTCAGATGCTGATGTGGACATTTTTAGGTCTTACCTACAAGTTGTCAATTTACAAGCTTAATAAATTTTAAATCTACAATCAAATTAAATAAACTTATGAAGGAAACAAAATCTTTCTATCTTAAGTGATAATTTACAAATTTGTTTAGATTAAACATTCAAAAATCCTCTTCTTTTTTTCTTATAGAAAAGCATAAAAAGATCTATATAAATAGATAGAACATAAGAAAATAGAAGGAAAACATAAGAGAAAAAACTATAATTTTTTGTTTAAATCCCATAACTAAAAAATTACAAGAAGATCGAGTAAAATTTGTTTAATCTTTTTTTAGCATAAGATAGAAACGATCAAAAATCATCTATTTTTCTCTTATAAAAAAACATTAATTAAAAGATCTATATAAATAGAACATAAGAAAACAAGATTAAAAAGATTATTTTTTCTTACTGAAAATAGTGAAGAACCGGAAGATAGCATACAAAGACTGAGAAAGTCCTTGAAAAGATTAGAAGAGAAAATTTGTTTTATTGGTATAGAATGAACAAATGAACTGAGTATTTATAATTAGAAAAATGTCAAATATTTTGAAAAGTCATTTATTATTTGCATAAAATGAGATTACTTAATATATATATATATATATCTATTAGTTCGGCATAAATGAGTAAGTATACACACCAAAAATCAATGGAAGTGAAGGTAAGGTTATAATTATTCTACAACAAAACATTGGATAGAATTGAAATTTTTGGAATGCATACTAAGGAAATAGATTTATAGTATAAAGAATTAATGATGTGGCATAATTGTTTGGTCAAAGATTCATTAGTATAAAGAATTAATGATGTGGCATAATTGTTTGGTCAAAGATTCATTAGTATAAAGAATTAATGATGTGGCATAATTGTTTGGTCAAAGATTCATTAGTATAAAGAATTAATGATGTGGCATAATTGTTTGGTCAAAGATTCATTAGTATAAAGAATTAATGATGTGGCATAATTGTTTGGTCAAAGATTCATTAGTATAAAGAATTAATGATGTGGCATAATTGTTTGGTCAAAGATTCATTAGTATAAAGAATTAATGATGTGGCATAATTGTTTGGTCAAAGATTCATTAGTATAAAGAATTAATGATGTGGCATAATTGTTTGGTCAAAGATTCATTAGTATAAAGAATTAATGATGTGGCATAATTGTTTGGTCAAAGATTCATTAGTATAAAGAATTAATGATGTGGCATAATTGTTTGGTCAAAGATTCATTAGTATAAAGAATTAATGATGTGGCATAATTGTTTGGTCAAAGATTCATTAGTATAAAGAATTAATGATGTGGCATAATTGTTTGGTCAAAGATTCATTAGTATAAAGAATTAATGATGTGGCATAATTGTTTGGTCAAAGATTCATTAGTATAAAGAATTAATGATGTGGCATAATTGTTTGGTCAAAGATTCATTAGTATAAAGAATTAATGATGTGGCATAATTGTTTGGTCAAAGATTCATTAGTATAAAGAATTAATGATGTGGCATAATTGTTTGGTCAAAGATTCATTAGTATAAAGAATTAATGATGTGGCATAATTGTTTGGTCAAAGATTCATTAGTATAAAGAATTAATGATGTGGCATAATTGTTTGGTCAAAGATTCATTAGTATAAAGAATTAATGATGTGGCATAATTGTTTGGTCAAAGATTCATTCTTTTTGGTTCTTTTCACTATATATATATATTTTTTCATTCAATTCTCTATAATTTAGATGGCGTGATATATCATAAAGTCAACAAACATATTTTTCTTTTATTTCATTCAATCCTCTTGGTTTTTCCTTCTTCTTTTTTTTCATCAAGAACTGAATTTTTACATTTAAATAAATTGATTAATTAATCTTATGGTCTGTTTGTAATGAACAAAATTCTTTGGCTTTTTTTTTTTTTAATTAATAAAAAATTTCAAATTTTCTACCAATTTATGCCCTTAGAAATGTTGATGGAACTTTTTACTCTTTATTAAAAGAAACTGCAATAGATAAATAGTAATTTACTACTAATTTTCTTAATTATTATTTGTTATGTTTATAATATTAATTTCTAAAATATATGAAAATTGTGATAAAATAAGAACTTATAAATCATGAAAAAACTAATTATAAAAACAATTTCCAATTATAAGAACTTCATTGAAATTACTTGTAGCAGACTTGTTTAATTTTCCTGAACAACTTATAAAAACAATTTTCAATAACAGTTGAGTCCAATTAGGTCGACTATTTTATTATAGAAAAACAAAATATAAGTTTTCTTAAAATGAATAGTTTAGAAGTACTCCGTAACTCCTGTCGAAGTCAAAAACAAAAACAAAAGGAGTAAAAGACCTATCTATATAACTTGCAAGTCTTAGAGCGTATATTGATATGATTTTGTTGCAGAATATGAAAATATATATATGGTGGGTTTAAAATGAAAGAAAAACAACTTAAAAGGATTTAACGAGGCGAGAAGAAATTAACTAGTAGTTACAATGTTAGGAGAGGTGGTTGTGCAGTGACATGCTAGAAAATATATGTAAATTTGTGAGGAGAAAATGAGACTCAAAACCTCTGACCAGCATGAAGTTACATTCTGGTGGTGCAAGGAATCACATAGTACACCTCTACTTGTTACATTCTGGCTTAATTTGTTGAGTATATATATAATTCTATTCTCCGCCAATGTCAAATTAACAAACAAGTTGCATTTATGAGAAGTGACACATGCTTATTTTACCAAAGTTTGGTCCAACTCTAATACAATAGTATGTTGTTCCAGAATGTAAATTTCTGAGGAGAAAATCTGGCAACAATGTGCAGAACCGTGGTGGTCAAGTAAAAGCATGGATACCACTCACTTAGCAACTGGTGGAGTGTCAGTCTCAGTTCCATCCCACACAAGAAGCATCTTCTTGCACCAAAACTACTTTTGTAGCGATTTATCTTATTCATTTGGAAATGTTAGAGAAGAGCCTTTCTACTTCTTTGGTCAACATATTTGTGATGTGAGCAACCTTTCTATTGTCTATTGGGGGAATTTAGAGTTTTCAAAACCACATCAACTCTCTTTTTACTGCAATGCCATAACCCTTAAACGCATGCCAACAAGGAACTGGAAATAAAGGTATTGCAGTTACAGTTTCCATTAAACACAATAAAAATGTAAATTACAAGTTCTAATACAACATGTAAGTCGGGAAATATAGGAGGGAGAGCACAGGGGTTAGAAGCCAAATAAATTCCTTCTGCTATATGATTCCTCTGAATTTGCTACTGCTTAATATTTGACAAATAACTAAGAGACCAGATTATGCCAAAGGGATTTGTCATTCTGTCTTAACATCTATCACCTCCTCCCTAATGGTTTCTCCAGCTTTTGGAGCACCAGATTTATTTACTAGTAAAGTAAGTTGATCAATGAAGATCAGGTTCTTAAGTTGTATAAGCTGTTGCCACTCCTTTTCCATCTGTAAATCACGTTCCTCAAAATGAGCAATGCTGTCCTCAATTTCCTTTGTCTGAGAAAGGAAACATGTACAAAGATCACAAAATTGATTAGCACTGATGACCTCATCAAAAGAATCATGGAATATTTACCACTCAATTTCATGTAAGAGCATACCTCAATTGCCACATCAGAGACGGCTCTCTCCAGGTCCAGTGCCTCCTTCTCAAACTGAACCATGGCTTCAACAAGAGGTCTTTCGAGTTTATCCTTGCCATCCGATTCTGCATAGTATAAGACCGTGTCATTTAAAGAAGGAAGTCACTGTTGTAAAGTTGGAAAATGAATATCTCATCATCCTTCTCACTATTTTATTTTATCATAGTTCCCCGAAGAGCTGCTTCATTTGCCAACAATTCTGCTATGAGGGAGCTTTGCAATTAGAGAAAGTTTGCTAAAAGGCCAATGGAGATTCAAGTACCAAGTGAAAAATCCATAAACCAGTCTTTTTGGTAGGTACTGTTTGGGGTGAAGCCCAAATAAAAAAGACCAAAAAAAAAAGGGAAGAGGGGGGTGGGGGGGAGTAAAACGAGATTAGAACACTCGAAATTGGAATACCAAAAGCCCCTCTTATCTTGGTCTTGTTATCGATGAAGTTCTCATGTAGTCTAATCACTCTTAAGTTAATTGAGTATTAAGGTCATTAATGCCCGCCAATCCTGTTGGAACAAAGAGGCTAGAAAAAAATTTCAGAAGACATCCTTGTACGTGAAACAAGGATGTCAATAAACATGGCCCTTAGCATTTTACATTCCAAAAGTTGTTGTCAGACACTCCCAGAAAGAATGCAGCCAAGAAGGCACATTAGTTAACATTGCAAATGTGCTAATACTACTGCACAAACCAAGAGACAAGAGTTGCATCAGATTTCACTTTAAACAAACTCCTTTCTTAAGAAACTGACACCCCATATGTCTAAAGTTTGCAGTAATAAGGATTTCTCTGTCGAAACCACAACAAATAATAAGTGGTGACTGATACCTTGCCTCTCCGCACCACAGAGTAGAGATGCTGGACTCCCTGTTGTTATTCCTTCATCAATCTCAGACAAAGCTGTAACAGCGGCATGTGCTGCTAATTCTGTAACCTCTTTTCCTGCAAGAGCAGAGAGGAAAGCAGCCTGCAGCAAGATTCAAAAACAAGAGTAATCAATTGAGATCTGACTTGACTAATACTAAAGACCTAATTAATCAACTTGTCCACTTCAAGAAATCAGCAGCCCAAAAGACTCTTAGTCATAAGGAAGAAGAATGGCCCTAGATCTATATAAACATATCAAAGTAAGATGAGAAGCGAAGTTTCCTTGATCGTGTAGAAATTGGAATTGCTTCAGCAGGACGTCCCTAGATCTACGTAAATAATTCAAAGTCAGATGAGAAACGAAGTTCCCTTGATCGTGTAGAAATTGGAATTTCTTCAGCAACTACATTGATCTTGCAAAGAATCCAAGGGAATATTTGATCCACAAGCACTTAACTGATGTCCAGTTCCTTTTTGATATTCATGGTCCACGATACTATATAGAACATGTATATCTAATGCAGTGTTGTGAAAAGCGACAAAAAGTGCGCTTAAAGCGCGAAGCGAGGTGCAAGCACAGCGCTTTTATGCTATGAAGCTAGGCGCTGTTGAAAAAGTGAGTGCTTCAGTAGGCGAAACGAGAAGCACGATGAAAGCAAAGGCAACAAAAAACTCTTTTTTAAAATTTCTGTAAGTTTTTTTTTTTTTTTAATTTCTGTAAATATACTTGGGCAACATCTTTCCAATTATTTTCCCTCCTTGGTTGACTGTCGCAACTGCTGCTACACTCTGCAGGTTAGTTCTCTTCTTCTCTTTGGTTGACTGATGCTCTGTTTTTTTCTTTTTTTTTTGTTTTTGCCGGCTGCTGCCCTGTTCTGTCTCTATATTTTTTTTTCATAGTTTTTTTGTTGTTCTTATACTGAGTTACTCTTTTATTTTTTCTTGTAGTAAGTTGTATTTTCTTATTCAATGTCACAATGAAGAATAGGAGTTTGATCCTTTGTGATTTGTATTTGCTTTATATGTTATGACTTATGAGGATTATTGACAATCTATTTACTTTTTAATCTAAGAATATGTTACCTCTATCCAGTTATTTAATATTTTTTATTTTTATACTAAATACCGCTTTATTTGAAAGAAGTGTGCGCTTCGCTTCACGCTTCTGTGAAGCGAGCCCTCGTCGATTTTTCAGCTTCTCGCTTCCTAAAATACTGATCTAACGTCCTAAAACATCCATGTAATAAGAAATGTGACTGAGTACCTGAGCTATAATTGGGTTGCTTGTATCAGCAAAGGGTGTGAGGCGCCTTCTCTTGGACTGAAGATACATAGTTTCAGACCTGGATTCACTATCCACTTCTGCAGATTCAGGAGGGCCCATAAACTGCTCACCGAAAGGAAGCTTTACAAATCTAGCCACACATTCCTTCGTGCTTCTGCCACCAACATGCTCAGCAACCTTCTTCCAATCATCGCCATAATGCATAAGAGCTTCTAAAAGGTGCAAAGTCTCTTTGTCAGTCCAATCTGTCTTAACTTCCTCACTAATCTCAACTCGCCGAAGCTCTGAATTATTCACGCCGACTCTATTATCATTACTAACATAGCATCTTGCACAAAGAGTCAAATCATACTGCATTTAAACAAACAAAAATTGAAGTAAACTCATCTTCGACAATAGCAACAAGCCCTACCAACACCTCAAGTAAATTGCCATTTAGGATTAAGCAAAAAAAAAAAAAAAAGAGAGCTTTTTAAATAGAAACCATGAGCTATGAAAAGTATGAAGCTATAGACTGAGATGTGAGAGCTAAAGTAAGCATAATCAACTGAGGAGAAGTTAAAAGATTCAAACTTGATTCAAAAGGTTGTTAGATACCAATTAATCCTTCTAACTTACGAATAAACAAGATAAACCAAACACTCTAAAGTAGAAGACTGTTGCAATCACCTTATCAGAAGCGAAACACGCAATCCTGCAAACTGTTTTGCAGAGATTGCAGATTCTTTTCTTGGGGAGAGTAAAATCAGTGGACGTTCCATTAGCGTCGGCATTTTGCGGAGCTGAGGCAGACGTTGACTTAGACTCTTTTTCTTCCCACTTGATCAGAGACTTGGAAGAGTTAGCAGTGTAATTAATCAAACCCCATGTCTCTGAGAAATCGAAAACCCTACGAATTGAGCCCACGTCTCCAACAATGGTCTTGCGAGCCTCAGTAAAGGTTATCTTTTTAGTGGGGTTATCTCTGAATCTACGAATAATAGTATTCCTATAGTATTTGTATGTCTTAGGGTTCTTAGAAGGCGACCTTCCATCAAAAAATTCAGGAAGAAAGCGAACCTCACATTCATGAATGCTATTCCATGAAAACCAACCTAAAAGAAGAACACCCAAACATCAATTAATCAAGTGACTATACGAATCATCTATACCCATTCCACCCCAAAAATACAGAAAAATGAGAAGCAAATTTTAAAAGAAAAGCTGAAAAGTAGATGGGACTTACGGGAATAACTGGGAATATAGATGAAATCGGGTTCAGTAATTCGGGAGGAGATAGTGGTGGGAGTGACGTCTTTGGGATCGGTGACTGAAGGGGTGGTTGGGTTTGGGGACGATTCGAGTTGTTGGGGACGCTTTAGTGGCAAAACTGCCGTTTGAGGTTGCTGCGGCTGCGTCTGTGGTTGCGATGGTGTTTGAGACGGTGGCGGAGAGGTAGTTTGAGGGTCAGATTTAGCTGCCGGTGACTTGATTTCGCCGGATTCCGGCATGTTGAAGCTTTAGATTTAGAATTTAGACAAGTGTCGTCTCAGGGCATTTGGGAGATGAAACGCACAACCGTTCTATCAACAGAATTATAAGGTTTTATACAAAGGGCCGCTTTAAATTTTATTTTGACCAATAGTTTTTTTTTTTTTTTTCTCAATAATTAATACGGTAAATGGGTTTGCTTGTGTCTTTTATAATAAAAAAAACACATTTAATTCACTTGTGCATATATTAATTGGTTTCATCTTCTAAATTACAACTCAAACCTCCTATTAATTATTACGTAATTTAATGAAGTAAAATATATGTTAATTAATTATGGTTAAGTAAAATGAACTATAAATTTAAACACATGGCATGCATGTATTGGCTTGATGTAAACACCTGATGCGGCCATTTAAATAATCTCTCAATTATTTAATGGATTAATGAGTTTTTAATAATTAAAATTTGTCAGGTTATCGATTCGATTTTGGTTTTTAATATAAAGTTATTAGATAATTTGGTAACCCATTAATTTACTACTTAAAACTATAGTAATTTGCTACTTTACCCCTATATAAATAATTAAATATAATTTTGGTACCTTACTTGTTACTGTATTTGCCCTTACCTTGCTTTTGTTACTACATTTGCCCTTTAGTCTTCGATTCACATTTCATAGTGACTTTGAGTTTACAACTTCATATTATACAAAACGTCAAAATCTAAAATAAGAACTCTATGTGTTGCGCTTATATTGTTCTTTTCATGTTAGTTATTATTGTTTTTATTTTATGAGTGTTTTGTAAAATTACATTATTGTCTTGTCGCATCAATTTATTGGAAAAGTCATATATTTCATTTTCTTATTTGTTAAACCAAAAATCAAACTGTTAAGAACGAAAATTGATTAAAAAAAATTATATCTTACTGGTTTGACGTATTTAAAAATCAATAAACTAAACTGATAATATATAAAATCGGATCAACTGATTGATACCTCTAAACATTTCTTCAGAATAATACCTTCTATGAAGATGTGAATTTATTTGCAGTCCTTAAGAAAGACAACTAATATAACCTAAATCACTAAACTATCCTTTATTTCTATTTAAGAAATAAGCAAATATCAAATTTGATTGACACTTGAATCATGAAACAACAACACTAGATTTGAATAGGAAAAGAAACACCAAACACAAATTTGAGACATTGACATGGTTGATGTGTTAATCCATGTAATATTCAACAGAATTGGGAAAAGGGGAATATAAACTTGAGAGGATTATTGCATTCTTGTATTCAGTAGCAAAGTCTGCTGTGAGTTTCTTCTTCTTGTACCAAACAGGATGAAGACAAATAAATGATGCAACACTGATTTGCACCCAAAATGTTCCAAATTATGGTCATGTCACACCAACCTTGGTGATAATAACTTGTGAACCTGAAGCTTCTTGCTTCAAGAATCATCAATAAAACATCCAAATTACAGAATGAATCTGAACTTTAAGACTAAAGCTTGTTTGTTTTTTATGCACAAGACTTGAGAATACTTTTAAACACGGTGCATGATGCACCAGCACGCAAGACGGTGACTATCTACACACCCAAAAGCATATTCTGGGAGTTTTTAACTATAACTGAATCATAGATTGATTCTGATATGAATTTTTTACAAAGTTTATTGCTACAAGGAGGGAGCCAGAAACCTATTCCAGAATCCCTCCAATGCATGATGACACTGACTCTCTGCCAGTTATCCTGACACCAGCAGAATGCAAGGGCCTAGATACATGATGTTGAAGGAAGTGCAATCCGCAACTTCCATGTTTCCTCACTCAATCATCAGGAGCGACTCAGACATTGAGCTCTCATGGTGGGTATGACTTTTTACAACCTGCATCAAGGCAAATGACGTTAAGACTACAAATAGTAGAAAAGGTTTGATAGCTTTCTAATATGTGATATCTAGGATAAGGATAACCTTGCTGCAGTCCATATATCTTCCATAATCTACATACACTACTTACTTTTAGTTTCTTTTTCCTTTTTTTAAAGGGCTGCATATCAAATTAGTAGATTATTTCAGAGTTTCATTAATTCTCCTCAGCAGCTTCAATTCATATTGATGACATGCAAATGGCACTAAAACAGGACTGCTTACCACATAAAGGACCTTTAAACAAGTTCAAATACTTAATGCAAATATAAGCTGGCACCAAATGAAAAAAGTAATTGAACTAATCATGAAAGAGACTACTTCTTTGAACGCCATTAGAGATTGTTAAAATCACTACGATAAGAAGATACGACATTGACTACTATTAAACACTTCAAAAATCAAATGTGCTAGCAAGATAAAGACAACAACGAGAAAGAACTACCAAATATCTGTCATCTCCTTCTGATGTGTAATTATACCTGCCAGACACAGTAGGTTGCAAAAAACATTTTTCGAGGAAGATCATCATCAAGAATTTACTGAAAATTGAAAACCATCTTTGGGAGTTCTTGTAACACAACAGGTAACATGTTAGCCCAAACCCAGTATTCTTAATCAGGCAAAGAAGGTCCCCGCCAAGAAAGAGGCCCTATAATGATGCTTTCTTTTTTCTTTTTGGATAAGTGAAGCCATATAATGATTTTAACATACGGTCATTTGCATAGAGAAGATACCTGCTTTCTGTTTTGGTCCTCATATTACCTCATAAATGCAATTGAACTTAACCACCACCACCACACACACACACACAAAAAAAAAAAAAAAAGAATAATCGATAAAGATGCAGAAGGGGGTAGGGAAGCACCGACAAACTCAAGGGAAACAAAAGAGGTTAAAACAAAGCCAAATCTAGTACCTCTAGAATGCAAAGTGAATAATTTGCAAGGCTAGATTAAAAGCCTGCCTCTCAAGTAGCAATACTGCTGCTGTTAGTCCTGCTGCAATCTAGTACCTAAAGGTCAAAAGTAGAACACAAGCATCAACAGAGAAATTGTGGTTGCAACTTGCAGAAGCAAATATGTCGCGGCTATTTCATCAGTCGGGTCTGAATTACCACTTACCTTGATAAATCTCACCCTGCATTTTGGTCAGAACCGCTACCTTGCATAAATTGAGGAGAATGAGTAGGTAGTATAAACTGTGTCTGTGGTGTAACAGGCGCTCCGACACCTAAAAATAAAAAAACAGTTGCACTATGATACTGCCAACTTCATACTTGCAATCTTATGCAAGACTTGGAACTGAGGCTACAGAAATAGATGAGGTTCCAGCATGTTTTCTAGATGTCATACAGCAACAACATACCCAGTCCCACAAGTGGGGTCTGGGGTAGGTGGGGTATACGCAGCCCCTTACCCCTATCTTTGTGGGAGGCTGTTTTTTTCTAGATGTCAGACATCTTGAAAAATTTGGAATGCAGATTAATGTCAACGATAATATGATATGCAAGGCTACCATGCATGCATATATAAGACACAAATAAAAGAGATCTGCCTGTTTGGTATGGTGCTTGAATAGTTGGAATGGATGAAGCTGTCATTGCATTGACACCGGGCCCACCAAACTGAAGAATCTGATGTCCTGGCATTGCATAACCCTGCAATGTCGTATAACTGTGACTTCCAGGAACAGCCTGACTTAGCTGGCCGTAAGGATACATTGTTGCGTTAACAGTTCCAGGTACACCATATATAGGAAGGTACTGTTGACCTCCATAAGGATTGTAAACACCCTATCGGATAAAATTACAGTATGCATCAAAAATGAGTCCTCATAGTCAAAACAAAAGGACACTTGAACCTTTTTACTGCAGCAAAAAGAAAGGGATGTATTGTAATGTCTCCATTTTATGCAGTGCTACTAACCTGAGGGTAAACGTAATCCGCACCATATGTCGCATACCTGCATTAGTAATACAGAGGTAATTGTATCTTCTAAAAGTTGTGCTTTTAAATGCAATACACACAAATACGGTACGTGATAAAATGTACAAACAAATGACTGATTGACATGAAGTCCTAAGGTCTATCAATTAAATTAACTATTTTTAAAGTAAATTCAGCAAATTAAGTAACATGGTTCTCTCTCAGTGAATAGGATGAATTTTTTCCTGTTTCTCAGTAAAAAGAGAGAAACTACTTGTTCGGCATGCAAATAAGAAACTCATGAAATTCAATAATGAACGGACTCAAGTTTGGGCCTCCCACAAACTTATAATCCTAAATGAAACGACAATTCAAGAATCAATAGCAAAAATTAGGAGACAGTATGCTCCAACGTTAATTAATTGAACCTTCCTTTCTCCTTGTTACTGGATGTTTGCCTCTATGATTCTACTGTAACCCATAAATGAATCAGTGCTTGCATAGTCTATAAATAGTCATTTTTCTTCCAAATTTATATGTAGATTGTGGAGAGTAAGCATGCCTGTGACACACAGCTTACCCATAAGGAGAATACATCAAGCCTTGTTGGTAGCCATAAGAAACCGGTTGCTGGTAGCCAAAACTTCCAGCATAAGCACCCCGAGCAGCGGGTAGCCCTGCTGGAAATGGAGTCGATGACCTCAGACGTCCTGTACCAAATAAAGTGGAAGTAAGCTAATGCACTTCAAAGAACGAGCATCCTTTTTCTTTTCAGTTCTTTCCCTTTTATCAGGGTAGGATGTGCCCTGAAAAGGTATAAAATGGTTAGGTGTCATTATTTTAAGCTGAACATCTGAGATCTCAGTCAAACACATAACCAGCCATGAATTGATATTTGCAGGATCCTTCGAAAAGGAGGTGATCCTTATAGATGTTTTTACAACAATTCTCAGGCAGCTTTACAATTTTTCATATAAAAGGGCCTGTAAAAGAACTTTGCAGCTTCTAGTTTCAAAGATTATCAATGCGTTAGAGAGAAGCCAAGGAAACAGCTCTCACATTGATTATGCAAAAGGTCACATAAGTAATTGATTAGGTGTGCTAGCAATGTATTCTTTTCCACACAATCAAATTTGGAGAAGTCGAAGAGAAAATCTCCGCCATCCACCAAGAAGGTACATGGTATAGGGCCAAGCAAAAAGGTCGTCAAAACATACTGCACCTGTTATGTTACAAAAAAAACAGCCATGCAAACAAGGAAATTATTGAAGGGGCAAAGATCATTGTGTCACTTTGTGATGAGGGATGAATTCTTGTAAGTTCAGGAGAAAAGACTAGAGAGTGTTCTGAAGCACAGTTATTGATTACATGCACTTCATGATGTTCAGTCGTCTGATCGAGGAGACCTATTCACATCATTTTATTTCTCATTTTAAACCATGTACCACAATCTCTTAAAGATAAAATTATACAAAATCCCCAAAAAACAGACATGTCTAATGCATTGTCTACTTCAGTTTGATGAGAGATTATCACAATCCAGAACTTCTACTCTATTTTCCAGATCTTAGCATCTTATTACTCCTCGTACTGTCGTCATTCCACCACTGTGTATCAATCCTAAAGCTTATCTTCTCAAATTATTTTTACTTGTAACAACTTAAATGCACTTTCTTACCTTTCTCCCTCAATTTTCCATTTCACCATCTCAATAATATCTCCACTGGTGGGAGGTGGCAAGTATCCCGTGGAATTAGTCAAGGTGCGCGAAAGCTAGCCCGGACACCACGGTCATCAAAAAAAAAAATCTCCACCAATGATAGTTCATAGCTTAAGATGGATCATACATTGTCTTGTATTAGCTGGGAGTGCATGCAAATGTGCACAAATTAAAAGCAATCTACAAGCTTAATACAATTGAAAGAGAAGGGAGAACAAGCCATCCAGCAACACTTCATATAATATAGAGCTCATCAGACGCCCAAGATATGCAAAAGTAACTAGATGGTCCAACACTATTATTATTGTTATAGAAATATAACAGAGCATTCAACCAAAATAAGCTACAATACCAAATTGCACAGAAGGCCGAGGTCGCCCTAACGAAGCCAAATTACAATTTGCCCGTCTCCCATCGATAATTGGAGCAGGATCAGCACATGCCCTCCTTGTAGACTCAGGGTCCCGGAAAGTCACCTAAACCCTCCAAAAAAATACCATGCGGAAATTATGTCATTCAGTTATCCAAATTCCTAGATGCAGCTTAGTAGCTAAGTAAAAGACAGACAATTTAAATGGTTTAGCCAGAAGTGACCGACAATAGACAGTGCAAATAAGGGATGTTATATCACCAAGCTGTAAAAAAATGGGAGATTAAGATGGAATTTCAAAAAAGAACCATTTTTGATCCGTAAAATGAAAAGAAAACAAAAGATAGGAAAAAAGCTGTATCCTTTTCAAATTCAGTAAACAAGTAGTACTGTAAAACATTGAAGGCAATTGAAGGACACTCACAAAGCCATAGCCTTTGGATCGGCCAGTATTTTTATCAGTGATGACAACAGCCTCGAGGATTTCACCAAACTGCTCAAAGAATCGTCTGAGGGTGTCACTCTGAGTTTCCCAAGCAAGACCTCCAACAAAGACCTTAGTGAAGGTGGTGTCCCCAAAAGGAGAATTAAAGAATGGAACTCCACTACCAGCAGCAGAGGAACCTGGACCCTGAGCTGGTGGCTGCTGTTGATACGCCATAACCCACTACCCAATTTAATTAAGAAGATACAGGAGAACTAAGTAGACCAGAAAACAGAAGCTATCCACGTTATACTAAAGTTGATCCAGTGAAAACCCCACCTCTTATAAACAGAAAACCCCCTACAAATGGCAGAAAAGATGGTACATGTATATACAAAACAAGAAAAGGGTGTTTGCGGAGAGAGCTATAGAGCAGCAGGAGCAGGAAGAGGAAGAGCGGAACACAAAGGATCAAGAGAAAAAAAAAAGAAGGAAACCCTAGAACTGAGGGTGGAAAAAAAGAGAGGAGTAGGTCAAAAGGCAGAAGGGGGTCAAGGTGGGGTTTTGGAGAGGAGGGGGTGTTGTGGATCAGCTGTACAAGAGAGCAGAGTAAGAAGAAGCAGAAGAGGGGGTGGGTGGGGTAAAAAGGTGAAGAAACTGGGTCATGATGATACAAGAAAAGAGAGAGAAAAAGTTATGAAAAAAACAGAGGGTAATAAGCATTCATGGTGGATCCTAAGAAGTGGAACAGTAAAAAAAGAAAGGATTTTGAAGAATTGGAATTGGTGAGAAATGATGGAGAGAGAGAAAAACAGAGCATAGTAGAAGAGGTATAGAAGGAGAAGCCAGTGACTCAATCATCATCGTTTTTAATTACACTGTCAAAAGAAAAAACATCTCCTTAACGGCTTTATACTCTCTTTTTTAGCATGGCAGTGGCAGGTCAGCTTTGGGCAGCTGGCCATCTTCTTCAACGAATTTTTTTAAAAATCCGACTTAAATTCATCTGATAAGTAAGCACATACATAGCTTCTTTTGAAGGTGTCTACATCATTATTTTGTAAATTGAAATGTAAAACTGACATAGTGGATACAAGTTGATTATTACTCCGCAAAAAGCTCATTTCATACTCTGATGGTCCTACTTTGTGTTCCTCCAATTTGTCATTCTTTTTCACTTTATTAGCCCCAATTTTTGTGATTTTCATTCCAACACTTCCCTACCTGCCCCCTTCTTATATAGTATGCCAACTGTAGCAATTTATAATTTGAATCTTTAAATTTCAATGTATAGTGTCACTTAAATGAACAGTTGTTCAATAGTGGAGTAATGTTTACTACAACTTCAGAATTTGCTTGTTCTCTGTCGCACAACAGAAATGTGTGCTTATAGTACCTATTCTCTAGGGAAGGTTCTTCAATTTGTCGTGATTTTCAGTTTCTTGGCAATAGCTAGTCCAAATGTTCTGTTCATATCGAAAATGTCCAAAAGCTCACCAATTTAAGTAACTATAGACAAATTCGCCAAGCACCTTCACTAGAAACACCAGCTACTAAAGATACATTCTCATAAGCTCTAGGAATAGAAATACAAGGTTGTACTTGAATAAGTTGAGAGCAATCTGTACCCCCAACTGAGAGCAAAATAAAACAACTAAATAGAACTCAAAAGGGGTATAGTGTAACCTCCTTATTCCAGACTATGTATTATAGGTAATAGTTTGCAAGTGTATGAACTTGAAAGACATGCAGAGCAATTATTTAGTACAAAGTATTACAACAAGCAAACTTCAATCCAGAAAGCCCTTTTGTTTGTAACTTTCAACTGCATCAACTAGAGTTTCCTCCAGTGGCCTATATTGCCAACCCAACTTCTGCAACTTCTCTGAACTAAAACTTGTATCCTCCATCATATCGGTAAAACTGTAAAATAAAAAATACATTTAGGACAACAGGTTTAGATATACGAGCAACTTCTATGCACAAGTGTAAGAGCGCAGTCCACTAGTGATATTGTCCGATTTGAGCCTAGGCCTACACAGATTAAAATGTTTCACTAGGGTCTAAGGGTTTTTCCAGCATTTCTCTGGGTAACGCATTTTAAAGTTGTGTGGTCCTAGACCCAAAGTGGACAATATCACTAGTGGGCAAGGTAACACAAGGATATTTATGAATATACTTAATCAAATAGACCAAGTTCACTACACAGCTTTTTGTAATTTCTTAACCAGACACACTGGAAATAAGAAATGAAATACCCATAAGAGAAGTCCCAATTTCCTTAAGCTGCTTTTTTTTTTCCTGCAACTCTTAAACTAGACACAGGAAATAGGACACTAGATTCCCAATAAAGAAGCATAAAGTGGAAAGGAGAGAAATTCACCATTTAGGATAGTAGTAGTTGGGATAGTGTTTCTTCAGCATAGCAACTAAATCTTCTGATTTCACAGTATGAGCTGCACACAAGTATCTACCTTCAGCTTCAGGTCTCTCATACACTAGCAGTAAGGCTTCAGCTACATCACGTACGTCTACCAAAAACCGTTTCTTGTTTTCCAGCTCTTCGTATCCTTCTGTATCAACAACACAAAGAGAAGAAATGGCATCAGTCACTTCAAGCAAAAAAAGTATACATAAAAAGCACAGAAACAACACATGAAACCTTTAGCATAAAAAAATGCAAAGCAACTCAGATGATACAAAAATAAGTAGATATAATTACTTAAGTGCTTGTGCTCCTTTTAGGTAATAAATCTCGAGGTGAATGGAGAAAGAGCAAATACCTTGTTCTCACTGAAATAGAAAAAGTTTGTTTATTTCAGCAAATGTTCTATATTCCTAGACTCTGAACCAGTTATTTATAATATCCATGACTAATAGGTCAACTCGTTCTACACAGAAATTAACATTTACTACCATTAAACATGAAGCTTAGTACGTAGCTCTTGGTGCACAGTAGCTAGGAGGTCATTTATCTAACAAGGCAATACACTCGAGAATCCATAGCAAAAGCGATGCTTGAAACACTAGAGTAGAAGGATGACCAAAAAAACACCTGAGAAATGCTTCTAACCAGCACTATAACAAACTGGCCTACTAAGCTTTACCAAATGACCTATACAGCACATAACTTAAATTACAATGTCTCTCTGTCATATCAAATAATTGTGCAAGTAATTTAAAATAGAGGGGCTTTAGGCAGTTGTCCAAAGCATCTAAGGGTATAAAGTGAATGTATACATAAGGAAGAACTCACTAACTAGTGCACTGAATTTGAAATAATAAATTTAACCAAATGTTATGGACAAAAAGTCTTTAGCTGCCACTAACCAACATATTAAGCATGAAAAACTACAATAGACCTAAACTCAGTGTCTCATATGAGCCAAAAAGCTGCACACCGATTCAGGATTTCAGGTTAGTCCACCTACATGGACAAACAATATTCTAGAAATTTCCTCTTGCAGCTTAGCTAATATGCCTCAAAGATAACTAGACATCACTGTTTATGCTTTCAATGATCTCTTGCTTATAGTCAACCACCAAGTAACTTGGATAACTAAAAGTCATATATGACAAAACTTTGTTATAGTTACACATATATATCAACCTAGCACTTTAAAGCATAGGTAAAGAATTTAACAAAACACAAAACTGCATGCTAAATGTATGAACAACAGTCCGTGCTCTCAAGGAAAAACAATTAAGAAGCTTGTGGGAAAAGTGAATTCTGATTACTCCCCAATGAGCAACTCACGCAAGCAGAAATGTAGAAGTAGAAGAAATGATGCAGAAACATTAAAACAGTGAAGTATAACTATGGTTTCTTGGTACCTTTCAGCAGCTTAATGAGAGCCAAGCTACTTGCATTTGTTGTCTTCTGTAACATTGGCCCTACAACAAGTGCTGGGAGCACAGTTACCATATCAAGTCCACTTTTCTTTGCATATGACCAAGCTTCTTTCTCAGCCATTGTTTTAGAAAAACAGTACCAGTTCTGCATGCATTTGGAACCACAAAATGCAATCAGATAGGAAGCTGCTCTAGCAAACTAAGCATTCAAGAGTCAAATGCAAATTCTTCTTACAATAACTAAGCCAATCAAACAGGACACAGCTCAAGTAAATTAAGTATTCAAGATACAGATCATATATTATTTTACCAACACTTAAGTATCATATGTAAGAAACATGACTAATAATCTTAAATGTACACAGAAGTCAAATTCGCAAACTCGCATCGTTAAAAGAAGCTACATTAGTTGCTTTGCAGTATTCACTGTCCGACCAACAAGTCTCGTCCTTCACTTGGCCCTTCGGCCAGTTGGGGTCCAAGGAAGCAGCAGCAACAGAAGACACAAACACAACCCTCCTGATGTTTTCTTCAGAGCATGCCTTCAGAACATTAAGTGTGCCGTTCACTGCAGGCTCAACAAGTTCTACCTGCAATCAAGACATTGAACATATGAAGAATTTTACTTTCTTTTTTTCTTTGGTGCAGAACTAGAGCAATAGTTGTTTTGAAAGCAACCTAGAAATGTTGATCACTATACAATTGTCTCCTGGATGCACCAGATTTCCCAATGTCTTAGGTTCTCCAATAGGGAAGCTCCATAGAAGTGTCTCTTATTGCAAGTATTAATCACCGTGAAAAGATCTTTTTGAACATTACATCATATAAAATCCCAATATAAACTCACTATCCTGTCCTTCATTTTGTAGAAAGACACCTCTAAGTGCTTTCAACAACTAATAACATGTGCTAAGATCACTATTCTAGACTGCTCATAAAGATTCCACTAATGTCTGGAGATTTACAAACTGAAACCACAGGATGTGATTAATATCAACGAAGTGAAGAAGCTGATAATATCTAAACTACAGGACATGTATGGTGTCAGGGCCAACTTGTGTGCACTTCGACTCTTCCACCGGGTACCTTCTACCTCCCACTAGCAGTCTAGAACCCATACCAGGTAATTCTGCACCAAGGTTTAACTATATGGAGAAAATCACCAAAGTATTTTTGTAACTACTGAGATTTGAATCCTGGTGCAAGGTTTGCATCCACTTCATTGACCACTAGACAAACCGTCACAACCTTGAATTCATTGGCTTGTGCCGGTTTATTAGTTTACTTTGTTTTAGATATTTAGAGATCCTAGCTTTGTCAATAATTTAATAGGTGGTAGCAGATTCATACCTCGGGATTTGGTACAGAGCCCGAAGGAACTGGACAAGCAACATGAAATACTCCATTGCATCCTTTGATGGCTCCAGCAAGCGAGTTGGGATCTAGCAAGTCTGCCTTGAAGAGCTTAAGGTTGTCAGCAGCTTTATCAAGGTTCTTCAAATGAGCATACTTGTCATCAGCTGCAAATTAAATGGAATTGAGATTGATTTCTTAGGGATCTTCAATTCCATTGAAATAAAGGTCTAAAATTAGTACTCCTAGTTTGAAAACAAAGAAGAAGAAGAACAAAAACAGAGTGTTTTTAGATATTAAAAAGGGAAAACTTACAAGGATCTCTGACGGTGCCATGAACAATGTAGTCTTTAGAAAGGAGAAGCTTCACTAGCGATGAAGCCACGTATCCACCTGCGCCAGTTACACACACTCTGGATTTCTCCGCCATCAACGCCATGCCTCTGCGATTGTAATTTCTTCTTTTGTTTTCTCGTCTTTACTCCAAATAGCTCATCCGGAATATTCACACTAAACGGTGGACTACTTCTAAAATAGTATCTTAATTATTAATGTTCAATTTTAATTCTCATCTTTTATTTTATTTTATTTTAGTTAAATTATAAGAATTTTGATGAACATTTTAAAATGTATTTTTCATCATATTGATATACAGAAAATTTTCAATTTATAGTAATTTTTTGTATAGTTTTTGAATATCTATATTTTTTGTTTAAAATATCAAATTAATCTAATTTAATTTAACTTTAAAATTAGTCACATTGACTTTCAAAAAGCACAATATGACAATTAAAAGTGGACGGAGTAAGTATTTTTATAGATTTAATCCTTTAATTTATTCAAAACTTATCAAATTTGATCTTTTAATTATATGCTTATTTTTAGTCCCTTAATTAGAATATATATTTATTGATTGTAATCCTTTAAATATTCAAAGTCAGTTAGAGTCATGATTTATCGCTAATGAATTATTGATTTAGCAATTTTGATTTTTTTTTGTTATCGGCTTATTGGTTCTTAACAATTTGAGGATTTTTTTTTCTAATGGTTTAACCGATAACCCGATAATAAATTAAATAATTATATATATACCATTTTGTATATAAAGTCCTTGACTTAGAGTTTCGTTTCATACTTTTATTTCTGGTCGTCTCAAACTCTTGGTTTATTCAACAATGTAAAAGTGTTTGCTTTTGAGCAAGATGCAATTTGTGAACTCATTTGCATGGTCCATTTGGTTTGTCACCTTGTTTCTAAGAGATTTTCAATAAAAGAAATTGTGTCAAATCTTAACGATTAAAACCGATAACCAAAGCGATAACAATCAATAAATAATAAATCAATATATTATTGTCTCTATAATTGTTTTGGCATGTCTACAAACAGTCAAACCGATAAAAGGAGTGTCATTGGTTGAAGTAAAAATGGCTCTATAATGTTCATATCTTAATGGCTCTATAATGGTTTAGCATATCTACAAACAGTCAAACCAATTGAAGGAGTGTCAATGGTTGAAGTAAAAATGGCTCTAAAATGTCAAGATTCAAAATAAAATTAATGAAAAAAGAAAATATAAATCCTGATTTTATTCAATAGAGGATAAAATAAAACATATTATTATTACTAATGACTAAGAGGGTGTTTAGATTGGCTTAAAAGTTGGTCAAATCTACTTTTAGGTCAGTTTTTTACTTCTGAAAGTGTTTGACAAATATGAAAAATAACTTAAAATAAGTTAGGAAGTGTTTGGTAAGGTAAAAAATGACTTAAAATAAGTCAAAAATTAAAAGTAGTTTCCCCCCTCCTTTTTATTTTTTACTTAAAATCATTTCAGTTTGACTTATTATTTTTGACTTAAAAACTACCTTTTTTAAGCCAATCCAAACGGGCTCTAACTATAACAATCACTCTTAACCATTACAATCATCAATACATCAACACCATAATTATTGTAAAATATTTTAATGATATAGTATTAATTAATTAGCTCGAGTTAGAACTTAAACCAAAATGCTTTACATCTAAAGATTTTTCATATAAACTCGTATTAGCTGTTACTTTCTTCAAAACTAATTACAAAATTATCTTACATAGTTGTAGCGACTCATATAGGAGTCTTGTTGGTGATTTTCAATATGTTACATTTATTTGTCCAACAATTATATTCCTTGTTAATATTCAAGTAAATTCACATTTTATTGTGGTGAAATATATATATATAGTGTACCATGCAACTGTACATTCACTCTCAGCAACAGCATGTTAAACAAAACCAAACATATCATAATAAAATGGTGTTAAAATTTAGATGCTCGAATTATAGTTCATCTTTATACACACATAATAAAACATTCTTATAAAATAATTATATCTATGTACTTTAATTATATAGTACATCACTTACTTGAATTGGAACTGTTTGGATAACTATATCTAAGGTTATCAAGAAAGAGTTGCAGATAATTTCACTTTACTTAAACATACATGTAGATATATAGGAGATCATAGACTCCCAATAATATGGGAAACAGAGAAGATAACACTCCTAATGGGATAAGGATTATGTGAAGTAGTCTATTCCAAGCATGACGAATATATGAATTTAATTGATAACTGTGGGATAACCATAACAGGAATTTATAAGTACATGTTTAGCTTATTGGTGAATATTGCACGTTTTAAAAGAAGAATATGAATAGAATAGAATCAGATGTATGTAATTGTAAATTGCCATATTTGAACATCCAAAAGTAGTGAAATAAACCAAAAAAGTAGTTGATCAACAAGCACTTGTATCTGCTGAATCTGAAAATTACAACTCTGAATGTTGGGCCTTAGATAGTATGGAGAACCTACTAGGCTTAGGGTGAAAATTGAGTGTACGTCTCTGATTGAAGGGCGAAGCAAGTGCATGCATTCTTTACCTTTGCCTCCGCTAAACCTAATGTGTGAATTGGTGATTGCCCATTGCCGCATATTATAATGACCCGTGGCAACGGCCTTCTTGTGTAGTTTACAACCGAATGAACCTGGATGAGTTGAAGGCGAACATATACAATATTGTCACGACGCTAGTTGCTATTCTCCACGGAAATTGAATGCGACTTGCTAATTATGGATGTGTCCATTAGAACTGGTGAGTTGTTCATTATTAGTTTACTAAAACAATGAAAAACTTATTTGCATGCCTCGCAACGTCTTTATATATTATATAGAGAGACTAGCCCATTAACTATATATCCTTTTCCGTGTAGGTTTACAAGTCACTCAAAACAATGTTTAATATGAAAATAGAATTCGCCATATACTACTATATATCAACAACGGTCAATTAACTTTTCTTTGTTTTATAGTCTAGAAGAATTATTTTTTCTTTCCATTTTGTGAGAAACTTTATTACAATATTGGTTGTGTCATTTATTGCTTCTTACTAAATCGCAACATACGAAAAGAATAACTATACTTTCTCCCTTTCAACAAAAACAAAATAATCCTTTTTTGGTTGGAATTGTTAAACATTAACTTAGGTGGAATTCTATATATTATTTTATGTGAAATTGAATGTAAAATAAAAATACATGTAATAATAGGAATGAAAGTAATTAAAGATAAAAGGTTTAAAAATAATAATTAATCTCTACCTAACGATTCTTTTATTAGTATTTTATTTATATCATTCGTATATCTTTAATCACGGCCACATCAATTCTATAAAAAAAAATAAAAAAAATTGCGTAACTAAGCATATAAATCAAACTAATTTTTTTGAGGTTTTAGAAATGGAACTTGGAATTTCCACTTTAATGGCAGAAAATTTGTAGTCAAAGAAAAGGAAAAAGAAAAGAAGAACAGGCTGAAATAGAAAAGAAAACAAATTTAAAAGGGAAATAGAATAAAAAAGTAGAATAATAATATTTTAATAAAAAAAAGTACAATATATTTACGTGGCATTGCGCGTGCAACCTCACCACTTACTACAAATCTGGGTGTGACCTTTTAAGGGGAAATATATTCCACTTTTAAAATGACTAGGGGGTAATAGGACCCCCATAAAGTATAAGTGTATAGTCGAGAATTGACTAATAGATTGGGGGGTCATTTGACCATTTTCTCAATTTTATAACGAGCATCTTATACTATGACAAACTCAAATGCATATAATTCAACTTTTATATATTTCATATAGTATTGAAGTATTAGTAATACATCATATAATACCATGTAGGATGTATAACTAATACATGAATTAGTTATACATAGGCCCAAATTTCTATCAAACACAGTACTAAACAATACCATACATAATACATGGACTATTTTTTCTAATGCGACCTACTAAACGATCCCTAAATGTTTCAAATGTTCTTTTCATAACTTGTGTGCACATCTAATTAGCATTAGTAGATCACCTTGTTATCAAGTTTATAACATTCCAATACCATAACACATGAGCATTTAATAAGAAGACAAAGTCTTCAACCTTTAATGAACACAAAATAATCTAATAAAATTATCATTTCTCTTAATTTCAAATTATTTTTATAACTTTCAAGTATAGATATTATCCATCAAAATAAAGAATTCATATATAATCTCATAACTCGAAAATAAAATTCACTTGATCTTTATGCAACACAATTATGCCATAATAGAATTTTTTTTTTGTCCCAAATAACAAATTTATAATAAGCATACCAAATATGTTATTCCTAGACTTATTTAAAATGCATTTCAAGATCATAACAAGTGAATTATTTATCCTAACATTTATGAAAAATTATTTATAAAAAATTTCAAAAATAAAGAATAAGAGAAGTTAAGAAAGCAGAACCCGATATATGTCATTTCCTTCATGATTCATTGTTGACTCACTTTTGTCATATGACTTGCTGCCTTAGAATCATACTTTAAATCACTCAAATAATTTTTTTCTTACTGCCCCACTTCCTCAAGAATTCAAGGATCTAGTCTTGTTTATCTACTTCAAACCAATATCTCTTTAAAATTGTTAGGAAAAAAAATAGTAGGAAATATAATTGAAGAAGACGATAGCTTTGAGACATGTAATTACTTTCTTTAAAGAGATATTGCCCATATACATATTTGAGCAAATACAAATAACTCTCTTTCTCTTCAAGGATAAAACAAAGCCCTACATACAAATTTTCCTTAGGCTACTTCTAAAGAATCTTTATATTTATAGAACTTAAGAGATCACTCTTCATAAGAGTCATGTTTTTTCATAAACAGATGACTTTTCATAAAGTTCATGTTCTTTTATGAACATATGACTTTTCATAAGAATAATGTTCTTTCTCAAACAGATGTGTCTATTCAATTTAAGATCTTATATTACAAAATATCCAACAAATAACTTATTACTATGATGATGATTCATATAGACATGTGGCATAGGTGAGCAAAATAACAGGAAATCTAAATTATTTTGCATAGTTTAAAGTCAAAATTACGTCTCATTTTTCTTCGCATTCATGTTAAAAATGGTGAGTATTAGTCAACAAAGATAAATAAATATATATAACCCAATTTTGTAACAACAAAGTAAATTTAATGTACCCTAACTATTTAAGAAAGAGAAATTCAAATTATTCCTGTATATATTAAGTATACATATCCGATCGAATATAATGAGGTAATTGAGACAAATGAAATAATATGTAATGTCAAATTAGGTACTGTATTTACCAACGCAAAAGACAACAGCCACATTCTAATTCTGACAAAACCGTAGTTGAGTTGTTTAGTTAAGTAAGGAAATAAGTAAACAATATCATGGTCTCTAATTAATTTATTTCGAATTGCCATCCCATTAAGAACCCAATACTATAAAATATTACAAATATTGATAGACATAAATATAATTTGATTAAATTACTAATAAAGTATAATTAGGAGAAAGTTTAGAGTAGAAAAAAGCGCCCAACGAAGTGCCAGGCATATACTCAGCTGTTATCTGTCCCTACTCTCCCTCCCTCCATTACTATAACTTCTCTCCAATTTCCCCGAATACATCGCTCCTCCGTTCCCCACTTTTCAACATTTTTTTTGCTTTTCTTCTCTTTTCTGCCGGAATGGATCTCCGTCGGAGACCTCCCAAGCCCTCTCACCGGAATCACCATCTTCTAAAACAACCTCAAAAATCTTCTTCCGCCGCCATTCGTCGATCTCCTTCCCCTGCCCCTAAAGCTTCCGATGCTCTTCCTCTCCCTCTCTACCTAACCAACGCCATTTTCTTCACTCTCTTCTTCTCCGTTGCTTATTACCTTCTCCATCGCTGGCGTGATAAGATCCGCAGCTCCACCCCTCTCCACGTCGTCACTCTCTCCGAACTCGCTGCCATTCTCTCTCTCATTGCCTCTTTCATTTACCTCCTCGGTTTTTTTGGCATTGATTTCGTACAGTCATTTATTGCACGTGCATCTCACGACGCCTGGGATATTGAAGACGAAGACGAAACTCGCTTCCTTCTTAACCAAGATCGCCGCCCTGCTACTTGTTCCGCCGCCCTCAATTCATCCATTTCCACTTCTGTATCTAGATTCATGGATCCTCCCGCACCTCTTCCCTCTCAAGACGATGAAGGCCTTGTCAAATCTGTTGTTTCTGGTGATATTCCTTCTTATTCCCTCGAATCTCGGCTCGGGGATTGTCACCGTGCTGCTTCCATTCGGCGCGAAGCGGTTCAGAGGCTAACGGGTAGGTCTCTAGCTGGTTTGCCTCTTGATGGTTTTGATTACGAGTCCATTTTAGGCCAGTGCTGTGAGATGCCCATAGGGTACGTTCAAATTCCAGTCGGGATTGCTGGACCTTTGTTGCTTAACGGATGTGAATATTCCGTCCCCATGGCAACTACAGAAGGGTGTTTAGTTGCCAGTACTAACAGAGGTTGTAAAGCTATCTATGCCTCTGGCGGAGCTACTAGCGTTCTTTTCAGGGACGGCATGACCAGGGCCCCCGTTGTGAAGTTCCCGACGGCCAGCAGGGCGTCGGAATTACTCTTCTTCTTGGAGGAACCTGCTAATTTTGATACCTTAGCCGTGGTTTTCAACAAGTAAGTCCTTTTCCACAGAAAATTTTAATTCCTCCAACGTTACTTTCTATATCAGATTTTAAATTTATCTTGTCACTTTCTTAGTCCATAAAAATGTTGTATTTTTTGTTCTTCTTATCTGAAAACTGCTGTATTTACCCCCCATTAGCTTCAGATTCCTGGCAGCTTGCTGTTAAAAAAAATACAGTCTTTATAATTATTGATTATGTTGGTGTTAAATCAACATCAGATAACTGTTAGGCAAATATGACTTTTTTTTATTCAGAAATGAGATATTGGCTTTACTGTATACACTCTTCAGTTCATTAATTCTGCATTTTTTTTTTCATGAACTTGATTTTTTAGATCTTCACTGCTCAAAAAGTTGTTAGAATATATGCCAAACTTGGCGAAAAATAGAATTCAATAAAAGCAAGAGATTCATATGAGCAATACCAACTAGTAGGGAGCAATATTTTATCCATTTTGAAAATGGCCAAGAGTTGGTATGCTTAGCATACTTGCACTAATATCCAGTATTTACTTGGAGTCTTAGTATATTCAGCGATTTGAATGAAATGTAGAGAACCTCTAGAGTTAGAAAACCCCTAATCTAATCAATATTGAAATGAAATGAGTCTAAATGGAGCAGCAGGGATAATGATGGTTCATATACAGATCCCTGTAAGATTGAGGGTTAGTAGTAGTTATAATATTCTCTTGTTCATCTTTTAGATTCTTGACTTTCCATATTCTTCCTATTTGGATGCAGATCAAGCAGATTTGCCAGGCTCCAGAAGATCCAGTGCTCACTTGCAGGGAGAAATCTTTACATCAGGTTCAGCTGTGGCACAGGGGATGCCATGGGAATGAACATGGTATCAAAGGGTGTTCAGAACGTTCTCGAGTTTCTTCAGGATGAGTTCCCAGACATGGAAGTAGGTGGTATATCAGGTGAGCTATTGTAACTTTTATCCAATGATGGCTTGTTGCAATTAATACTAATTTAACAAGTGCTTCTAAATTAACACAAACCCAAAAAGTCAAATTTCTTGCTTTGAGGTGCCAAAATTTAACAAGTGCTTCTAAATTAAGCTCCTAGATATATCTAGGTGAACTCTGACAGAAGGTTATTTGCCAGCTGTTGTATTTGTCGTAATCATTCATGAAGCTCTTGCATCTCTACTGACTGCTACTTGTCTCATGTTGCAGGGAATTTCTGTTCTGATAAGAAGCCTGCTGCTGTGAACTGGATTCAAGGGCGTGGAAAGTCAGTTGTATGTGAAGCAATGATTTCTGGTGAAGTAGTAGCGAAAGTATTGAAAACTTCTGTATCTGCTCTTGTAGAGCTGAACATGATCAAGAATCTTACCGGCTCTGCTATTGCTGGAGCTCTCGGTGGGTTTAATGCCCATGCTGCCAATATCGTCTCTGCCATTTTCATAGCGACTGGGCAGGATCCAGCACAAAATATAGAGAGTTCTCATTGCATTACCATGATGGAGGCTATCAATGATGGGAAGGATCTTCACATATCTGTCACCATGCCGTGCATTGAGGTAATTTTCATTCTATAGTTTATATTTGACTTTGATAGCTATAATATGGTGACAAGTCACACTTTATATGTGATAAATCTGTGTACTGCAAAAATTTCTTTGTTACTTGGGATGTAATATTTATTCTGACAAACAAGCATGGTTTGTCTAGGTTGGTACTGTTGGTGGTGGGACTCAACTTGCTTCTCAATCGGCATGCCTGAATCTGCTCGGTGTTAAGGGTGCATGCAGAGAATCCCCTGCATCCAACTCAAGGCTCCTGGCAGCCATAGTGGCCGGTTCTGTATTGGCTGGGGAGCTGTCACTGATGTCTGCCATTGCATCTGGCCAACTTGTTAAAAGCCACATGAAATATAACAGATCAATCAGGGATATGAGCACAGTTACCTCATAAAATCTTGAAACTATTAGCAAGTTCCTTGCAAATCAACTTGAAATATGTGCTAGGAGACAAGAAGTTAAAGTTGAAACTGAGGTAGGGAGGGGATGGAGCAAGCAGTGCACATCTGCTTCGCTGTAACTTTTTGCAAGCCATGTGAGGTCAGGGTAGACAAAGCTAACATGGTTTGACTCTACTTCAACGTCCCCGCTAAAGCATTATTCAAGTTGCATTTTGTTACCCCAATCTTGCTTGTCACCCCTTTGGTCTGTATTTAGTCTAAATTTCCAGCATTGGTGTATTGTTGTTTTTGGGATGTTCTGAAGTTTTGGTATTTGTTATTATTTCATTGTACAGTTTTGTTATGTGTAAGTACCAAGTGAAGGATTTTGTCAGTTTCATTCAATACATTAGACCTAAAGTATTCGTAGTCTATTCTGATCCTTGTGAATAGACATCAAATGAGAGGTGCTTGATGTAATTTAGAGCGTGAACGTACTGCTAAAAAAAATGTAATTTACGAACATATTTTGTGTTAATGGGAGCTAAGTTTTGATTTGGTACTATATGTGATTAGGCAAGTGGAATTATATTCATTTGGGAACAAAGAGCCAACTGACTAAACATTGGTTTGGCAAAGGTCTACCTGAGGGGGACCCGACCCACTAAAAATGAGTGGTCCAACATTATCTACGTTCAATGCACGTAATGATATTTGGTTCTTTCCACTTTGTTAATGATTTATTCGAAAGACTCGATATTTATATCAAATTAATTCATAGATCATTGTATCATAGTGTCACTACGAAGAAGACCGCAGTTCAAGCACTGTGTTAGTCCGTCATCTTTTTCAATCAATATTTTTTTCTATTTTATCATATTTTTTAGTCTATTTAAAAAAGAATTATTTTTTTCGTTTAACTTTCTACGTGATATATTTAAAACTACAATTCAATTATTTTTTACTTTCTTAAATTTCTTATCAAATCGAAACATGACAAATAAATTAAAACGAAAAAGAATAATTGACAATAATACAAACATGTGGTGTTGGACCCAATGTTGCTTTGTTGGAGCGAGCATTCATTGGTGGAACCAAAGTTTTTCGTTTTTACCAATTCCAACTGCTCATGTTGTGCTGTATCATCATCAGCATCGTCATCTAAGATATGATAATAAAATTAGAGCTATTGAAATTATAAAATTGAAAGTTAGCAGGTACGACCAAATCTACTACGGTGGTTTAAATCCGTCCAAGAGTATCGTGATTAAGTACAAAATATTGTGCTCTACCCAATAATTATTATTTGAAGATTTGATTACTGGTATACAACATACTAGTAACTACTAAATCTTTTGAACATATCATTGTCCCTTATGGGGCCAACGTGACACACACCTTCTTTTTGTACAGTTGTATAATTTAAATTCAAAGTTCATGGATTACAATTAATCAATTACGTGTCCTTAGGACTGTTGTAGATAGTTGTCAAATCTAATTAGTTCTCTTAATTAATTAACAATAATCTCTGGACGGAGCCGCGGATTAATCATCATATTTTCATACAAATTGACAAATAACAATTTGCTTGAATCCCTCCACCTTATTTTAGAAAAAGGAAAAGGACATTAGATGAATTAGTAACGTGAAAATACAGCCTACTAACTTTTGTTAGGCAACTGGAATATCTATTATAATTATTATGGCTTGTTTGGGAGAAAGTTTTTATTTTCTTTCGAAAAACAGAAGTAGAAAATTACGTTTTAAAGATAAAATATCCTTATTATCGTTTTATATTTACCACTTATCCCTCACTAATTTGATCCTTTTTATTTTCACGTCTTATTCCCCATTTCTCACATGGAGAAAAAGTAAAGAAGACCACCTTGTTCTGTTTGGTAGAAATATTATTGCAACTAAAATCGAGATGTTCATTACATCATTTTCACATGCAATAATATAATTTTTTTTTTCTTGCAACATCATATGTTAATGTGTTCTTAATTTAAATGTCATATTATTTCTACCAAACAAAACAAGGTGCTCTTCTTCTCACATGAAGTTATTATCTCTATTAAATATATAAAAAGACGATTGAGCATTCCATACTTAAAATTGTAGACAAAATCGATGTTAATAAATAGACAAAAGTTTGGGAGAGGACCAAAAGTGCACCAATATAGCAGACATGAGGGACTATATATTACTGCTCCATACGAAAATTGAAGAATGATTTTGAATCTTAACCCAAAAATAATAGACTATTTTGGATTTGCTCTCTCTAAAAAGTGAATTTTATCTTTTTAATAAATACTAACTATAGATATCCAAATAAAGTAGCCATAAACTGACCTTTTGTTGCTGGTCAAACACTCAAACTAATGGAATGGGCTTTCACGTTGATTTCACTTGGGCTGAAGCTGAAGTATAACTTGGTTATTTATGATGATAGAGCAAGCTAGGCAGAAATTCAATCCAATTGAGCCCGCTACTCGATGGGCCGTTAAGTTAAACCCAATTCACCAGAGACATTCAACTGTGGATTGATTCCATAAATTTCTGCATGAGCTGCTGCTCCACTTTATTTAGGGGAAAAACTGATTTTTGTTAAGGAATTGGAATGGCCAGTTGGAGGAAATCGGCAGGTAATGTTAGATCCTTTGTCGGAAACTTAACCGGAGGTTTAAGGGGTGGAAGCAATTTGGCATCTTGGGTTGTCGCCGGTACTTTAGCTTACTTTCTCTGGGTCAAGCCATCTCAGGAACTCAAGAGACAGCAACAGGTATTTCTCAATTATCAATTTTTGTGCTTGTGTGTGTATTTACAAGTCAATCAATTGATAAGCCCTTAGTTTTATGAATACTCTGTCTACTTTAATTCGGGCAATTTACAAGTACTATTTTTTTCTTTAATTTTTGGGTGACAGGAAAAGGCGGCTGCATCAGATGCTTATCGTTATGTTGAGAAGCGAAAACCCATTCCTGATCCGCAGGTACTGTGCCCTTTTGATTTCCATCAACGGGTGTCTGTGCTGTATTCAGTATTGGTTTTATCCATTTCATGAATTTTGGCAGGAAACTGGATTGATATACGGTAACAAAAACAAAGCGAAAAGAGCTGAAGAATAGAGAATTCCATGCCATTCTGTAAGTTAGCTTGCATAATGAATGCTCAGGGAATTGTAAATCCTTATGGAGTTACTGCTGCTCATTGGCGTATAGGGAGCTTATATAATTATACTTCTGAACTCATTTTTTTTATGGGGGCAAATAATTATCTATACCTAGAAAAGAAAATCATGTAAGCTTTAAGTTTTTGTGGATATAATGTAGCATGTATTTTGTTTTTTGTTTTCAAGGTGAGGTTCTTGAATAGCATTATACTGGTTTATCAACATGATGTTTTATTTCCTTTTATCTTAGCTACATGAACATTTTTGTTCATTGTTCAAAGTTTATATGTATTGGTTCGACTAGCTTCTATTCTTATGTTAATTACTCCATAAGGATTTTGTATTAACGCTCATCAAATTTCAAGAATCTTGCTATTTTGAATTTCCAATTTCAATTTCCCATAATGTAGGGAGGGCCAGCTTTAGTTGAGATTTAGTGAAGTCAAAGCCTTTTCTCTTCAAGAGTTCCCATTAACAGCCAATATATTTGATGGATAATGAACCGTATACTTGTAGGGTAAAAATCTAAATAAATATCTACGTTTTATTTGTTTAAGAAGAATTATTAGTAGTAGGATTCATGTTCATTATATTGAACTAGTGCTAGAAGTGTATCACTTCTGCTTCTACCATACATATGCTTAAAATTGACATTTTATGTAGATAAATTATGAAGGATGTTGGGATATAATTATTTAAGTAAATGAAGGCAGACGGTGTCTAACATTTTGAACTTTTAAATGAGATGGCTAGACACTTCAACATGTTATTAGAGGCAAGTAGAGGTCCTATGTTCAATCTCATCATCACCCATTATCAAAAAGAAATTCCATGTGCTTGGCCTATGAAAAATACTTAGATTGCACGTGAAAGGGTATGTTGAGACATAATTATGTAAATAGATGTGGGTTCTTTCTAACAACTTAAACTTTTGGAGAGACTATCACACACTTCAATAAAGGGTACCTGTAATATTTTCCTCTAGTTACTTCTGAGGTATGTCAACCTTAGACCTCAACGTTCTTAGTTTATCTTGATATCACCTTAGTATTGAGATGTTTAGGTTTTGATTTAATGTTTTACTTCTGATAGATTTCAAAGTTTTGGCTGGTTTAGGAAACTATCCCAACTTATTTATTTCAAAGTGTTGACTGGTTTGATGCTGGAAAATTATGTACCCTTTTTGATCCTACATGACTTTAATGGAGTGCAGGCTGGTTCTGTATGTATTTATCTTAGAATTTCTTTGCGTACATTTACTCCTTCATTCTCTGCTTCCACTTTGTTATTTTATCAACATGAATGACTTGAATGCTATACTTAACAAATTTTTGTATCATTCTCTTTGAAGCTCTGGGGCTGTGCTCAGCCATTTATGTTAAGTCAAATCCATCCAAACATTATCATAATAAGTTTCCTTTATTATCTTATAAGATTGGATTTATGTGCATCAGTGCTTCTTTCAACCGAAAATTGTGTAATCATACCCAGTGATTCTATTACGTAGAGTAATACTACCGTCATCCAAAAAAAGAATCTCACCTAATTCGGTATTGTGGGTAAAATTGATTAAGTTGGTCTAGGTTAGGCAGTAATTGATTAGTTTTCTTTTTCCAAATATAAAGCTAGAGAATTATTCCCTCCATGTGACATTGTTTGACCTGGCATGGAGTATAACAAAAATTAGAGCGTTTTGAAACTTGTGATCTAAAACAAGTCATAAACATTTGTGTGGCTATAAATTGGTAAAATAGTAAATCTAAAGTTAAATTGTTTTAAATATAGAAAGATGTTATTCTTGCTGGAGAAACTAAAAAGGAATGTGTGCTGCATAAATTGGGACAGAGGGAGAATAAAAGATATTGCAATCATATAAGTTGGCATTTAAAATATCAGAAAAAGAAGATGATAAAATCATGGTGAAAAAGGAATGTCTTAAACTCCCAAGTTAAAGGAATGGAGAGAGGACAAGTACTCTTTAGATACCGAGGTAGCCAGACTTGGCTGAAAAGAGAGCTACACGTCGTTTATGCCTACTTAGCCAATTAGTTCTGCCATTGACAGTAAATCAAATTTGATGTTTGACTAAATTGTCGAAACCATGATGTTGTCACACTGTCTAAGACAAAGCAAGAAATAGGAAAATGTGCAATGGAGAAGAAAGGACAGCGTACGATGGTGGCATTATTATAATTTTGCTTAAACTTATCTGATTTCAGCCAGTTCACCATCCATATCGATTGTGATACTGACGAGGTATTGTTCTGGGTTCTCCATAATGAATCATTCCTGTGAAGTATGAATGTTAGGTGGTTGTGTGTTTACCATCTTTGTTGGCATAGAGTTGCTTCATAAAGCTTGTCCATATTGCAAAAAGCTTTTATAGAGTCTTGAAATCTACACTCAACAAAGAGCGAAAGCCTGTATACTTTTGTTTGTTTTTTTTTAAAGAAAAACTTTATGGTAATGAGAATCTCAGTGATTTTCTTAATTGCATAGTTCTTTCTGCTTGCTGCAAATAGCTTATCACTAATAGTCATAGAGAACAATTGATATATAATGGACAGGCCATTCTTGCTGAATGCTGGTCCTGCACTTTGCTGATATGAAATTGTTGGCCGTTTTTGGTGGGAACTCCTTTGCAATCCTGCAGAAGATATCTGAAGTCAAAGATAGAAGAACATGCTTATATGTTGTGTTTATGGTGGTGATAGATTGGGTTTATTGTCTTTGAGCCAAATCATGCTCTCTGTGTTTTCCCGAATTGTTGGTCATAGCTTCCTTTTGACTCTCTAAATTTTTGACATCTGCTCTTTGGTTTTCCTTGTTCTCTCTTAACCCAATTATCTTTCCTTAGAATTTGGATGTTGGGAACTTATTTTTTGATGATATGTTAGATTAGTATATTATGATTCAGTCTCTGCTAGAACTTGATTTGAATGTTCTATCTGGTCCAATTCTCCATTTAGGACAAAAGTAATTTCGTGGGAACTATAATACTCCCTGTTGTACGAGGAAGCGTGGACCTTTTGTTTATGGAGATTGGAATTTCATGCTCTTTTTGTTGTGAGTTTCTATTTGTTATATTTTTGTGTATCACTGCTTGAGCTTAAAACTGCTTCTGATTAGTAGCTAGATTGGGAAATGTCAGGGTAATAGATGTGTTACCTTTTCAGCTTAATACGTGTTTAGTTTGTTCTATGAATGTCTCCTCTCACATTTTGCATAAAGCCATTGTTGGTCAAGAAGTTACAGAGGTAAACAACTATTACCTGGTTGGTTAATTTTGAAGGAAATGCAGAGAGAATGATTAGACAACTGGAATTACCTAACCACCGCAATTAAGGTGAGCTACACTGGAGAAAAAAAGGGTGAAGAAACAGATAATAATTTGTCAGGAATTGGATGTCACTCAAATCATTTTGAATTTTGATGCAGTTAGGTGAGTGAATGAGTAGATTCGCATTATATCTAACTTTGACCTTTTGTGCATCTGATAAATGCTTGTGCCATTATCATATCTCTAATTTGAGTTACATCTTGACTTGTGCATGGTCCCATCGTCCTAATTAAACAGTCCAAAAGAAAGAAAGGGAAGCCTAGTGCATTGAGCTCATGCTAAGTAAGATGTGCCACAAGAAAAGAGTGAGTAACTCTCTCTCAGTATATGTTGTACCAAGTAGATCTTTGTATGAAAGAAATCCATACAAATTTATTTTGTTCAAAGCTAGGATGGTTGTGTGTGACATATACTATCATTTTGAATGGTTAATTTAGTTATGTTTGTTTCTAAACATTTAATTTATATCCATAGTTGTACGTAATGATTGAAGTTTACAAAATGAGATGGATAGTTGGATGTAATATAAAGACGTCATAATTCACATGTAGCAAAATTGTATTTTTAAATTTCTTGGATCAATGCTAGTTTAGCTAAGTCCGTATGGAAACAAATGATCTAGAAACTGCAAACTAGTTTGAATTAAAAGTTTTCTTGTGAGATTGACATGACTATTTCAACGGATGAAATATGATTGATATACGAGACATATAAGTATATATAGGGATTGGAGATTGAATTGATGATAAAATGGAATCCTAGGTCATAGGGATCGATCTTAAACTTAAACCCATTATAACAATTGAAAGAATAAGTTGTGTAGGTGTAAAGCAAATAATAATGGAAGCTGATGTCCAATTGTATTATGTTAATGGAAATATATATCACCTAAAACATGCTTCTATAGGAAAGAAGAATAACCTAAATTTTACTACTAATTACTTTACTATGATGGAGAAAAAGGTAAAAGGAGAGGAATAAATATTTGAGAAAACAAGCCGACAAAGAAACAAAATTATACAGGAGAGGAGCATCTAACTTCTGCGATATTACTAAATTATTAAGTGCAACTTGCTTTATCCTTTTTAAAATTTATATTGAGAATGTTTAAGGGCATTAATTCTTTTCTTCTTAGCTAGCTAACGTCACTTCCCAATTACATAATATATATTGCTGTCATATCATCTTATTTGGTAATTTCCCAACAGTGTCATACTTTAGATTTTCTTTACGCCCCAGAATAAGGATTTATTTGGTTGATCGAGAATAGTATATTATATACTCCATATATAGGTGTTTATTTTTTTTTAAATTAAAAAAGTTGAAACAAAATCAATGTACTTTAATGTTTAATTATAGCATGTAATAAACAATACCTTTTGTTTGTGACAAGAATTAATTATAGCTTATTTGGTCGAGTTTTTGAAAAAGAACATACTATTCTTAACGATTATACCATTTAGCATGTAATATATACTATCTTTTTAAGGTATATATATTTGACATTATAAGTGACTTCCTTCCTAATACGCTTTTAACAAATAAAAAAAGAGCTTCTATTACTTTTACAGAGGTCTGAAAAAAGAGGTGGACGTGATTGCTTGATGAAGAAATAATTAAATAAGATAAGTTTAAAAAAAATATCCAGATAAATTAAAAGTGTGCGGCGATTCCACAGTTTAATATAATTAACATTATTATAACTATATATTATACTATATTGAGTGAAATGGCAATCTGTGATTGCCTAAGCTATTATAGTTGGTGAAGGCCTAATATGCATTTCTTATTAGTAGTAACATTACTTTATTTTATAGGCATTTTCTAAGTGAGAAAAGAACAAGTTTGAGTGTTTCGTGATTGGCTTGGAACTCAAATAAGTCCATTTTATAAACAAGAGGCACTAGTCACTACACATATATATAAGCATATCCTACTCCCAACTTTTTTGTTTAAATATATAATCTAACTAAAGTGGATATATATACCAAACATATATCATCACTCTATTATTATTAAATAATAATTAGTCCTTAGTATATACTTTATTAAAAGACTATTTGTCGTCTTTCTATATATGCATTAATAATATTGTAACTGTTACTTCTGATTTATTCTTTTATAATCATTAATAATAATATCCTTTTGTTCTCCTGAAAACGCATATAAAAAGTTTGAGAATTTTATATCATATTACCTAAAGCCAATATATTCTGTGACATATATAAAGACGTTTGTCATAATTTCAGGTTCGCCTACAAAGCCACGAGTTGAATCTCCAAAGACGAGCAGAGTTACATGTTTTTTTTTAAAAAAATTGGCAATAAAAAAATATATAATTAAATAAATAAAAATATATCATTTTAATCCTTTAAAATTTTTAATAAGATGAGTATTATTTTATAGCATAGATAAAGGTTTTTGGTTTGACTTTCACTATTATTCAATATTAAAAGTAATTTTATATGTTTGGCCTATGAAAAAATTGATTAGATTTTTATACTATATATATATAAAAAGAACATGTTGGAGATATAATTAAAAAAAAAGGAAAAACCTCTTATTATGATTTTGGGTTGAAAGGAAAGTCATTGTCAAACCCATACCTCTTGGGGTTGGCGTGTCTTCTTTTATTGCATGTTGACTGTAATACCCTCTTAGTTCCAATTTAAATTTTTAATAAAAATAAATTTAGATATGAAAAAACTTGGTAGTTTAAACCTGAAAAAGCGAGGTAAATGGTAAGAGAGGGAGCTAGTATATATTAAAGATTAAAGATTGACAGGTGCTAAAAATGGGAATGGAGGGCACCCCATATGTTTCAAATTATGTGCTGTGATGCATGCATCATTCCCATTTCATGTTTAACCTAAATAATAATAATAATAATAAGGGACCCCCACTCCCATCCCCATCCTCAAGTACGTAGTACTAATTAGAGTAGTATACTTCTTTTCTGGTTTATATGTTATTGCCTTTTTTTGGAGATGTAAGAGAAGACCCTATCCATTCATTTGATCCCCCCTGGCCCTGGGACATTAGTTAGTACCTTTCCTTGTTTTGTTATACAAGAATCCGACTACTTACTCTCATTAATTATTAACTGAAGATCGAATAACTAACTAAACCTATAAAATGTTACAATTTTCAACACATTCTTTCTTTCTTTCTTCGTGTAGTATTTGTGGAGTGGAGTAATAAAAAAAAGCAAAGGGTGCGGGGTTGTATGTTTCAAGTAAAGAACAAGTACCACGTGGGTATAACAGCTGACACCACGTCACACGGTCGCCTACTTTGACCGCACGTGGCTTCTGTCTGTTTGCTTCATACGTGTCATGCACACACACACCGCCCATTCACTTCACGCACAAACAAACTGCCAACTTCATTTCTTCTCTAGAATTATATTTACTCATTATTATTATTAATCAAATATAGCTACGGCCGGGAAGAATTATTAAATAAATAAAACTCACTCGCAAGTCGCATCACATGATAAAAGCCAAAATTAAAAGAAGAAAAAAACACACTCTACTATAGAAAAGAATATTACTCCTATTGATTTGACGATGACCATCTGATAGATAGGGTTGTTGAATTAATTATATTATTAGGTGGCATTGTGTTAATTACAAAATGACTAACCTCTTTCAATCAATCGAACATATGTACTTATTATTAACCGATAGAAGAAAAATATTTCACGTTTAATCATTTTATATACTAATAACTCAAATAGTATCACGACTTCCTCCTCCATTTTACTAATTAGGTAAATATTATTATGATATTAAAAGAAGCATTGCTAGGGATGGAAGATGGGTTGAACCTCATCATCAGCGACTGATTTGACTGCGGCCGCACATCCCATTATATATAGTATTATATATATACTCACTCCACTTGCCCTCAAAAATCTCCTCTCCTTTTGTTTCTATTCAATACTCGGCCTCCTACTGCTTTTCTCTTTTGCAACTTGCTCTTGTTTACTTCTTCTTCAACATTTAGCATCTTTTACCCACTTCCAATTGTCCAAGTCTTAAAACGGCAAAAGACCACCAGCTGCTGTTTTTCCATTTTTGTTTACTTGTAAATCCTGATGATGGCTATAGTTCTACACTAGTACTCCGTGTTCTAATTAATTTTCTATTTAGCTTCCCTACTCATTTCAATTCTTCAACCAGAGCCAGACTATCTATCTAAGGTTGTTTTTTCCGATCCGCCAAATACTGGACAACTTACTAGATCCGATTGATTGATTTATAGATTGACACTCAACTATTGTTAGTGGAACCATTTCTGTGGTTGCACTATATATAATTAATCTGTTGCAATTTAGAATAGATGGATTTTAATTATAGTTTGGGATTGAGCCGCGGTGAATCTGACAGTGATGCTGGTGCAAGTTCCGGAGGCGGAGCTCCAGGAACTTCTTCAAATCGCCGGCCTAGAGGCCGTCCGCCTGGATCTAAAAATAAGCCCAAGCCTCCAATAATCGTGACCAGAGATACGCCTAATGCACTCCGATCTCACGTGCTTGAAGTTTCAACGGATGTTGATATCATGGAAAGTATCTCCAATTACGCAAGGCGGAGAGGGAGAGGTGTTTGTATTCTTAGTGGTAGCGGCACTGTTGCCAACGTCAACATCCGTCAGCCTGCTTCCCCTGCTGCAACTGTAGTCACTCTTCACGGACGTTTCGAGATACTTTCCCTCTCAGGTACGGTGCTTCCTCCGCCTGCACCGCCTGGCTCCAGTGGGATCTCTATATTTTTGTCAGGTGGACAAGGACAAGTTGTTGGAGGATCCGTTGTAGGGCCTTTGATGGCATCAGGTCCGGTCGTTTTAATGGCTGCCTCTTTTGCTAATGCTGTATTTGAACGACTTCCGTTGGAGGAAGAGGATGCTGCTGCTGCTAATGCTAATGCTAATGCTAATGCTTCTGGTGTTGGTGCCCCTACTACACAGGTATAATTAATTAATACCACATTGTAAATATTATTATTACTATACTAGTTTCACTTGTTTTTTCATATAAACAATTAGCTAGCTAGATTGGTTCAAAATATAAACCCTCTTTCTATATACGAATTTCACATGATTTCAATTAATATCCATAATCGAACACCGTTACCAAATTGAACACAAACAAGTATTTTATACTTGTGAGTCCCTATTTAAAACGCCTCTTGTAATGTTGTTATATAATAAGAGTGGATCCAGTTATTCGTGTGCTTAATATTTTCAATAATTTCTCATACAGTATATATTTTACCAAAGTGCCTTAGTATGAATTTGAATAGGTACAGCCAGCTGCCTCACAGTCATCAGGAGTAACCGGTGGTGGAGAGGCTGGAACTGGCGAAGGTGGAAATATGGCTTTTGGGAATAATAATTACTCATTCTCAGCTGAGTTGCTTGGATGGGGTGGAAATGCTGCAAATGAAAGGCCCCCATTTTAGTATATACATTGCATTGCAAGTTAGAGTGATCATGAGAGAACCAGATGCATGATTTTCGTGAGTGTTAATAATTACTACCACTCAATTAGCTTTCATATGATTATAATACATTTCAAAATGTTTGGATTAAAGATAGAGTCGGTGGAGTAGCTGGTGCAGAAAATAATAGGAATATTTTGCATAGCCAGTACACTACATTTTTTTCAATTCCACTAACGGTATTGAAGCGAGAGGCAATCATAATTTACTATGAGGAAGAAATTTGCAATTCAAGGGCAAAGCATTGTGAGTGAGTAGCTACCTTGCATTTCATGTCTTTATAAATAAATAAATATATAGTGTTTGTACAAGTACTATATATCACACCTAACAATGCTCATCTTGATTGTCTAAACTTCATGTGATTTTTTCATGTATCTATTATCACTTGGCTTATTAATTAGAATAATTTGTTTGGTGTAATCTTAGATTTACGTATGTAATGGTGCAAATTACTAGTATTAAAAGATAAACTAGAGCTTTGAGGGTGAGTTTTCAGATATTGACCGATCCCTTGTTTGGACTTGAACTTGATCTTTTATTGACATACTGTCTTTCTCATCTGTTTTTTATCATATTGCTGAAGAAAATCTTCATTATATGTGTTGTTTGTTGCTCCTTCCTTTTTCTTTTGTCACTGGAGTTTGGTATGGGCCATAACATACTTACTTTGATTTTGGTCTTGGTTTAACTGAGATACAATAAAGACCAAACAATACGTAATTTTTGTTGAAGAATGTACAATCTATATATGCTTGTATGATAGTAGAGGTTACGTTGATTAATTTTTTGAGTTATTGATTAGATACATATGTGCATTATGATATGTATTGTTATACTTATCATATTGTAAGTGGAAGCTAACGGCTGGCAAGCATAAAGAGTAGATCTACTCGTTGTGATATTAATAGTTAATTAATTAAAGAGAGTTGCGTTCTCCAATATGTTGGAGAAACTGAAAATCAAACTGAGATCACAAAGAAGTTAAGAAGAAACCAGGCATCGAGGAATCAATATTGACTGCATGCATTGTATGTATATATCATATATTTAATTATGACACATAAGCACATAAATTGCAGTGTCAGCTACACAACGTAACTTCAATTTCTTCACGAGTTTTGAAGTTTGCAAAATTAAAGTTGTGCATGAAATAATAATATTCCAATTATACTCCCTCTATTTCAAAAAGAATGTCCAATTTTATTTTTAGTCTCTTTTGAAAAGAATGTCTCCTTTCCTTTTTTGGATACACTAACTTTTAACGTGGCATGTTTAAAAGTCACAAGATTAAAGAACATTTTGATACATTTAACATTACTTTAATTTAAAATCACAAGATTAAAAAGTCTTATTTCTTTTTTTAAATTTCGTTTCAAGTCAAAGTAGGTCATTCTTTTTTAAACGTACTAAATTTATGGAATTCCTTGTTTATATTCAATGTGTTGAACGGTGGACCTTTGTTTAGAGAATAACGAGGGGAAAACGAAAACAACATTTGGGATGGATATTATTGAGAAAGAGAATGTGATAAGGATATCTGCAATTTTCTGATAAGATGCTCTGACTACATCTGCAATGGAAATTCAACACATACTCACAATTCATCAATACTCCATTTTGTCTTTACTGATTTCACACGACACAGGACAAACACTTTAGCACCTCCACAATCAACCACTAACTATTTACTTGGACATTGTTAACCCATTTGAACCCTCCACAATTTACTCTTTTATTTTGAAGGATGACCAATTGTATCATGACTAGAATCCTAAACTTATCACAGTCACGAGAGCAAGCCTCACTTGTCTATACACCATTAACTCATCTTACGTATAATGAACTGATTTTTCAACAAAAAACGCTAGTCTTCTCCCCATCTCTCTCTCACACACACCTTTGCAAATAAGTGACCTCAGGTCAAGCTGGACATCAGATGTACAGTCGAATGCTAACTAGAAATAAATAAGTATCAATATTAATCTCAGAACAAAAAGGTTCTAGCAAATTCCCAGAGTAAAAAAATGTGTCGCAGCGGGGGCTGTACCTGGACATGCCTCCTTTTGCTGTCAAATTTTGACCCACAGAACGTCAACAACTAATTTGATCAAACTAATCATCATACACAGATCCAACAATCTAAGGCCCTAGCATTCACAATCTGACTATCAATGTTGGTCAACTATCAGCATCCATCCTTTGTCAATCAAGTTCAGCCAAATGTTCAGAACTCCCTCTTTGAGTCAAATATTTCACTATGCAAATGGTACACGAACAAAGAGCCGTCCATGGAGGCTAACAACAGCAGAAGTCTGAAGAGGATCGATTCTAGCTGGCAGGCTTACTACCTGAGAAAACCAATGCAAGTCATAAATGGATACTCCTTGTTTCATCAGAATTGAAAAATAACACAAGTATTTCCATCTCAATGTATAGTTTGGATATCACAAGACCAAGATTATATCATTTGGTTTGATTAAACATATAGCAACTGAACAACCGAAAACCTCATAGGCACTTGTTGGTTATACTTACCTTTAATATTTCTCCCATGCCAATAAAAGGGATACTAAAATAGAAAAAGACCATTCTTTCTGTGAACATGACATTCACACCAGTAAGAAAGATGGGAAGCCATTTATAAATTGGAACCGCATTTAGCTTATATCCGCTATCTCAGAAAAGTAAATAGCTCTCTTTTTCTGAAAAAAATTGGACTCCATTCAAAGAAATAATTATGGAGGAACTTGAACAAAGAATTTTTTTTTCCGTCTTCTCTTTGGCACAAACACGCACTAGCTTCTCTTTTCCTAGATATGGTCAGTCTTAGACTTCCAGCAAAAAGGCACAGATGATGCAAACTCATGATAGTTGTAGAACGAGAATTCATATTGAAGTAGATCAATAAAATAGCAAAACTTACCTTTTTGAAGGCGGTAATACCCCAAGGGTTGTCAAGTTGCTCCGGCTGACCAGTTATGACCAGACGGCCAGCAGGATCAGATTGAACTCGCACCTGGTCACCCAAGAAATAAGGAATGAAAACTTTTGGATCAATATAAACCATAATTCACTGCAAGAATATGCTAATAAATAATAATGATTCAGATCAATCAATAGCCACTATATTTTTGTCCTCGGATATATAACATGGATGGTTTAACGAAAAATGAACATCTTATACTTGTCAGAGTTTGAATAGTAAGCACTAAGAATTGCATCAGCCATATATCATATTCTACAAAACTACTGGTGCATCACGGAAAATCTCTTTTAAAAAGGTGATCAGCTTCAATGAACCTTGAAAATATTTTCTTTCACTACTTCACAACTGCAAAATGTGAAAATGAGGGTTTTATCAACCGATGATATGCACATGTCTCTCCCGTTCACTAACTTAATCCATCCCTTGAAGCAATCAGATAAAATGGAAACAGTTCTATGCCAATAAATAGCAACAACAAAAACAGATCTATTCACATGTACGAAAAAACCAATGCCCAAAAAGGAAGTAAAAGACGCAGATGGGATATACTGTGAAAAGGGCTCAAGTATGATGTGCGGAGGATAAGAAAAGATATGGTTCACAAATAAGTCCTCATTTTGTGTATAGCATAGGTCGAAGTTCATAGACTACCATCTTTGTTCAGAACCTCATTCCTTTCCAAAATAAACAATTCTCCTCCTCTGAGTTTTATCATTTTAAGGAGGCCGCTTTGCCCTTTTACCTAGAAGAAGCTTGCGGTGAAGGTCAAGCACCCATATGAAACAGAAGCACAATTCTCGCATGGATTCCTTCAAAGTGGTTCCAAATGATATGTGCTTTACATAGCACAGACGGTATGTAGTCTAATTTTGAAATCATATGTTTTAGAAAACTATCATAAAGATGACATTTGTACAGTTCCACTTTTACCTGA